>NC_133648.1:233905567-234031577 GCF_009905375.1 Apium graveolens | reverse complement strand
GCGCTAGGTATCCTCCAGAACGACCAGCAATGGCACGAAGCTATAGCTGAAAATGCGCATACATCCATGCCTCCACAGTTACGTGCTATGTTTGTCAACATTTTAGTATACAGTCCAATCTCTCATCCGCGTAGCCTTTGGGAAGCTCATTGGGGATGCATGTCAGATGATATTGTTCTTATGAGGCGACACCTCACTGAGAATCCAAATCTTTGTCTATCAGATTATGAGATCCAGAATTATGCTCTTGCATGTATGAGCTGTTAATAATGCTTTATACATATTACATGTTCTAGGTTTGTCTTAATGTTATCATTTTTTATTAATGTTATGGCAGAGATAGAGAAATTATTGAATGATATTGGTAAAGGCCTGAGAAACTTCCCAGATATGCCATTTCCAGGAGATGCTTTTTTTCCCACTCCGAGAATAGACTAATTCTCGGGGAAACATCCTATGATACAGAAGAAATGAAGAGAATCCACATAAGAAATCATAGTCTTCTCAATGATGAACAGAAGATAGTCTATGATTCCATTCTTCACAATATCAACCAGAAAAAGGTAGCTTTTCTTTGTTTACAGAAGTGGAGGATGTGGAAAGACTTTCTTGTGGAAGACACTATGTTGTCGATTACGATTGTTAGTGTGAAAATACGTGCTAAAATTACACGCAAGTATACTCGTTCGCAAGTAGTATAAGATATAGATCATATTTGTTCCCACAGAGACTGGTTTAGGTTAAGTTCAATTTATGCACCTATGCAACAATGTATGGTTATCGCTCAATGCTAAGACAAATAACAAATTGGGTTTTGATTAAACTAAGAGATTATACTAAATAGCATTAACTAAGAGAATTGAGGTTGAATTACTTATATACGACAAACATAGGATTCTAACATCATCACTACTTCATTCAAAGTCATTGTTCTTAACCTAGCATGCAATGGTGATGACAACTAATCAGATAACACGAAACTAGTAAATGCTCACTTTCGTTGTATGAATACCCTACTACCAGACATACATAAAAAAGATAGAAGCTGAATATACACCAATTATGTTAACACCCTATATGTCTATAGAATTTGACAACATAATGGTTTAATGCACAAGTTATCTATTGTGATTACATAGTGCAAGTAAGATGGTTAAAATTACCTACGAATCATGCATAACAAATATACGAACCTATGCTAGCATGGCAAATTCTAAATCTCTATATTTACTTTCGCTTCAATAGAGATTAACACATTATCTTATATGTTAGCCATGCACATAAGACGAATAAGCACAACCAATAATAGGATATCAATCAATCACCACACACCAAGATATTGAAACAAATTAACTATAGAAATCCATAAGTAAATTCGTCAGAACCCCACGACAATGATTAGTTCATAACTGAACTCATCGTCATCATGGGTTCCAATGAAAGCATGATATAAAACAATTTAAGAGTACTAGGGTTCAAATAAAAATCAAAAACAAGCATCCAAGTATCACCTATATTAAAGAAAATAAAAGTCTTCTTCTCCGTAGCCTTCTCGTGCTCTCTATGTCTTTTTATTTCTCTCCCCTAGCTCCTTGGTGTTAAAAAAATCTTTTTATTGATATATATAGGCTCCAGGATGACCAGGACCCTTAATACCATCAATTTCTACTAAAATCAGGATTCTGGGGCAAAAAACTATTCGACAGAAAGTCAGCGCGGGCGCGCTGGTTTTGGGGACGGCTGCGCCTAACTTCTGGACTTTTCTGCAGTTTCTTCTTTTGGCCGTATCTTGAGTTCTACTCGTCAGATGTAGGCAATTCAACTACCCACGCAAAGCTAACGAGATGCTCTACAACTTGAGAATGGCCTTGGCTTCCAATTCTTAGATCTTTTTAGCATATTTCCTTGAAAATCTCCTTTCTTCATTTAACTGATGTCTGAAATGTAATATCACAAAAACATATCAAAAATACCAACAACTTGAGTCCAAAACACCAACTTAAACTTGTAATGAAGTGTTTCAAGTAGATGTGAAATCCACTCATCACACCCCCAAACTTGAATCGATGCTTGTCCTCAAGCATAAACAGACTCAAAACTACAAAACAAACCTAATACATGAATGCAACTACATGAATGCAACTAAATGATAATGTAATCGATCCCCTCACAATAACCATAACCAAATGAATAAGCCAGTGCCTCTAAGAATGCAATGACTTTTAATAGAGTTTGAATAAATCCCACAAACCAACTAACAAACCAGAAATGTGTGTGTGTGGATGCTTAACAGAAATACTCTTGATACTAGATCAATAATGATAAATTATCTTTCATCAAAAAAATCACAAGTTTATAATTAGAATAGATGTTAAACGCATAATGACTCACAACACCTCATTTCTACTAGAGTTATACAAGGATTCATGCTATTATTGAACACATAACAAAGATGCTTACTTGACCATGCAATGAATGAGGTCCCAAAAGACTTATGCAATAATACCCATGTAGCGAGCGTTAGGTTAGCGGATCCCAGACTATCAAAGCCATAGGTCACTAGGAACAAAGTCCCCTAGAAATCAATAACTCGAGTATTTAAGAGCTCACTCTTGATCAATTATGCATAAACACATACTTATTTTCTTTTTCTTTTTTTCTCTTTTTTTTCTTTTTTTTCAACAGTTTCTGAATGAGTGCATTTCGCTCCATCTCATTCAACCATAGACTACTCATAAAAATATGAGCCGCCTACTAGCCATTTGATGCATAGCCTTATTCACAACTAGCAATGAAATCCAAGTTTTTTTCTAGATAAAAAAATCAGTGTTTTTACGTCATTACGAGAATATCACAAATTCTAAATATAACAAAGCGATTAAATCTCAACAACAAACAAGTATGATCATGATCTAGATCAAAAGCAACCCTATAAGACTTTGTGAAAATATTTGTTTCCGGCATGTAAATCAATTCATTAGGACTTAAACATCCCTCTATTCATCATCACTACACTCACATCAACATCAACCAATCAATCAAAAATAGCTCAACCTAAGGGATCATGTTATATGCATGCAAATGTAACTACATGGGCTCACATAATAACATAAACAAATATGTCCTATATGAACAATCATGCAAAAATATGAATGAACTACAACTAAACATGCAATATAAATCTATATGAATCTATATGGACACACACAAACTAATCCTTACATTATCACCCCTAAACTTAAAATTTTCAATGTCCTCATTGAAGGTAATAATAAGGATTTCAGGCATACCTAGTTGTCAGGAGGATCACCCTTCTCGGGTGAAGGATCAGGTGGCCAATCAAGACCATGTGTCAAATATTTAGCACAACGTCGGTGGATGTCATGCATGGCCTCAATATGCCGAATCAACCTTCTATACCGCCCATCACCGACACCAGTCCTATCAACTGCCTGCTGCACACGAGAAAAACCCTCTGTAGGCACGGGAGGATCCGTCCGGCCACCCTCTATATCATCAAAAATATATCCCAAGCCCTTATAATGGGGTGAACCTAAGAATGCATAACTCAAGTGATCTGGTAATGGGTTAAGCTCAAGTGTCGAAACATCTTCAATAGACGGCTCGAGACGCTCCTGAAAAATTTTCAGCTCTGCTAACCCAAGAGAATCGAATGGCATATCCAACTTCCTCTTCCATGGAGATGCATTCAAAACCCGCAATTTCTCTATTCCTTCTTCATCTTTAATAATTGATTCCCCTATTAAGGATCTCTCTAAGGTATCTGACTTTGGTAATTTCTGAAGTTCCAAATTTACTACAGAATCGACCATCTCCACTTAAAGCATTCCTCTTTAGCTGTGGGTAACCTTATTGCCTTGAACACATTAAAAGTGACATTTGGATCATAAACCTTCATCGTAAGCTCTTCTTTTTACACATCGGTCATAGTTCGTCCTGTAGCGAAGAATGGTCTTCCCAAGATGATGGAAATCTTCTTATCTTCCTCAAAATCTAGAATTACAAAATCAGTAGGGAAGATGAGTTTGTCCACCTTAACCAAGACATCCTCCACTATTCCTCGCGGATAAGCGATGGAAAGATCAGCTAGCTGCAATGACATGTATGTCGGTTTCGGATCAGGTAGACCACGCTTCTTGAAGATAGACAAGGGCATCAGACTGATGCTAGATCCCAAATCACATAAACACTTGTTAAAAGACAAGTTTCCAATAGTGCAAGGAATAGTGAAGCTTCCAGGATCTTTAAGCTTCGTAGGTAACTTCTGTTGCAGTACAACACTACATTCCTCCATAAGAGCAACGATGTCTAAGTCATCGAGCTTCACTTTCCGAGAGAGAATACCTTTCATAAACCTCGCATAGCTAGGCATCTGTTCAAGAGCTTCAGCAAAAGGTATGTTGATATGAAGTTTCTTGAACACCTGTAGAAACTTAGCAAATTGCTTATCCCACTTCTGCTTCTGGAACCTTTTAGAAAAAAGGAGGTGGAGGATAGACCTGTTTCTCCCCTGTATTACCCTCAGGAGGAGTGTGTTCCACAGTTTCTTCCTTGATTCCACTTCTGCTTCCTTCTGCACATCTTCTTCAGCCAAAACTTCAGATTCTGGAACTTGAGATTTTTCATGGCTTGCAACCTTCCCAGACCTCAATATAATTGCTTAACCTGCTCTTCTGCTTCCCTCTTGCCTGGAACTTCTGTATCACTAGAAAGCGTTCCTGGTAGTCGATTCAATAAGGCATTAAAAATTTGTCCTGTTTGGTTCTCCAGAGTCTTGATAGAAACAGCCTGGCTTTGGCATATAAGAGCCTGAGTTTTGCATATAAGCCTCAATTTCTCCAATTCAGATTTTTCATTTGATGATTGACCTGCATCATGAGTTTGTTGTTGAAGTTGGAGTTGTTGTCTTGGTGTAAATTATTGCTAAAAACCAGGAGGGTTGAATTGTTTTACTCCAAACTGCTCGAACGACTATTGCATCACATTCTGATTATTGCTCCATCTGAAGTTAGGATGATTCCAGTTGTCAGGATGATAAGTGTCTGGAACTGGTTGGTGCGATCTCTGAAAGTTGCTCACAAACTGAGTTTATTCACTAGATATAGTGCATTTCTCCATCGCATGCGAACCTGCACACAGCTCTCAAACACTGGTTATCTGATTAACACCATAGTTAGCCAGAGAATCGATCTTCATAGACAACTCCTTTAGTTGAGCAGTGATAGTCGTAGCTGTATCCACTTCAAGAACTCCTGCTACCTTGCCCTGTGGAAATCTCTGGGGTGGATATTGATATTCATTAGCAGCCATCAGTTCAACTAGATTATAAGCTTCCTCATAGCTCTTTGCCCAAAATGCTCCACTTGATGCTGCCTCGAGCATGGGTCTGGATTGTGCTCTCAAACCATTATAAAAGCAATTGATAATCATCCAATCAGGCATGCCATGATGAGGACACTTCCTAAAAATCTCCTTGTAGCGCTCCCAAGCTTCACATAGAGATTCTCCTGATTGCTGCACAAATTGAGTAAGAGCATTCCTCATTGCAGCTATCTTCGCCATAGGGAGGAATTTAGTTAGAAATTTCTGAGCAAGATCGTCCCAAGTAGTAATTGAACCAGCTGGTAGAGAGTGTAACCAGCTCTTAGCCTTGTCCTTCAGAGAGAATGGGAAAAATCTCAACTTCACAACATCTTCGGAAATATTGTTGAATTTGAAAGTGTCACAGATCTCGATGAAATATCTAATATGCATATTGGGATCTTCCTTTGGAGAACCCCCAAAAACTGGACTGAATACTTTACCCATTGAATCGTGCCAGGCTTGATTTCAGAGGTATTAGATGTGATAGTTGGCTTGATGTTAAGTGGCATTTATGACACTTTATTATGCTCTAATAAGTTTTGAATTGATGCATTTGTACTCAAGTTGTTATGTGTTTTAATGTGTTTTCTAGTGTTTTTGCATTTCAGGCACTATTCAGGTAATCGGGTGAATTAGCATTATTTCGGTGCTAATTTGGTGTCCAGGTGGTGTTGAAATAAAAGCTCATGGAAAGCCGGCTCGAAGCAGCAAGATTTAAGAAGAAATCTGATTTTTTCCCAGAAGGACGGCGCGCCCATGTTGTAATAGCGCGTGGCCGCGCCGGGGTTCCAGAAATGCAGTGTGCCCGCGCTGTGATAATGCACGGTTGCGCCGAGGCCGAATTTCAAAATCCTGTTTCTACTACAATTCTAAAAGGGAAGGCTTCCAGATTGTTGAGGGCTGCTATATATATTCATATTAGGTCATTTTTAATAGATATCAAGTTAGAGACGGACCAAAGCCCAAGGAGAAGACTGTAAGAGACATTTAGCACAATTCAACAAAGGCGAAGACGATCTAGTTTATTCTTGTGAATCTTTGTTTTGAGTTATAATTTGTATGCTTGTTTCTTGTTTTTCTGAACCTATACTCTTGTTTGTACTTGGTTTTATTTATTCATATAAAGACTACATTTGTTATATCATGTTTTCATCGAAACCCACGTTGATGATGAGTCCGATTATGGGCTAATCATTCTCATGGGGTTCTAGCGGATTTATATATGGATTTCTTTAGTTAAATTTTTTGATACCTTAGTATGTGGTGATTATATGATATCCTAGTATTGGTTGTGCGTATTCGTCTTATGAGCGTCGTGAACTTATAAGATGGTGTGTTAATTCTTAATGAAGCGAAAGTGAATTTAAGGATTTAAAACTTGCTATGCTAGCATAGGTTCATGTATGTGTCATGCATGATTCGTAGGTAATTTTAACCATCTTACTTGCCCTATGTAATCAAGATAGATAAGCTGTGCTTAACTGTTATGTTGTCAAATTCTATAGACATATAGGGTCTCAATATAATTGGTGCCTATTCAACTTCTATCTCTTTTGTGGATGTCTGGTAGAATGGTACTCGTGTAATGAAAGTTGGCGTTTATCAGTTTCGTGTTATCTGATTAGTGTCATCACCATTGCATGCTAAGGTTAAGAATAATAAGGCTATTGAATGAAGTATTTAATGAAGTTAGAATCCCGTGTTTGCATATATCAATTCAGTCAATTTTATTTTCGTAGTTATAATTGTTAGCGTAATTCTTAGTTATAAACAATCTCAATTTGTTATCGTATTAGAATTGGATAATAACCATACATTGTTGCTTAGGTGCATAAATTAAATAGTTATTGTTAGGTCACACAACACTGTAGAAGGGGGTTGAATACAGTGTAGAATATAATCAAATTAATTTAAAGCACAAGTAACAGATGACAGATGTATTCGATATAACAAACTCTGTTACAATAGAACTATTCTCACTCAGTGATGAACAAATATCACGAGAGCTTCTAGGTGATAATATATGATCTTCTCGATGATCGTAACTCTTATTGAGTAAACCTATGTTTGTGTTTATATAGACACACAGTTACAAGATAACTTCTAGTTAATATGGAATATAATTCTGTCTCCTAAAATATATCAACCAGATATCTTATATAATTCTTCTAGTCCTCGAACTCTTTCCATGCATATCTTATTCCGTATTAGTTTCGATATTCTTTCCTGTAAATCAGCTTCCTTCCTTAACTGTTAGTCCTTCAGTACTTAAGTTATGATATTCATCTTCTGATATTATCTTCTGATAATCTAAGTCCTGATATCCTTAAGTCCTGACTTCCAGTAAGTCCTGATTTCAGTAAGAACTGATATTTCTTGTTAGTTAAGATCTGAAAACTAAACATGAAACATATTAGACATGAAATCTCAAATATATCCAACAATCTCCCCCAACTTGTAAATTATACAAGAATATACAAGTTAATAGATTTGATGATGTCAAAAACACTTATGTTCATATACAATAAGAGTTTAATAAGACTATAAATTACAAATTACAAAACATCCAGCTTTACCAACATCACTGAATCAATCTAAATCCATAATGATTCTTAACAAAATCATTTATCAGATTATCTTCAGCTTTCTTCAGAACTTCAGCTAACTGTGCTTTGACCTACATCAGTTCTTCTTCTTTACTGTCACTAATTTGATAAATGGCTGTTCTGAGAGCTTGAATGGATGTTCTTTCAAGTCCATCACCAAGTCTGATAACCTTAGGATGTGAAGAGTTTTCATTATAACATAAGCATCTTCCTTTCAGAATAACTTCCACCTTAGCAGAATTCTTCAGCATAGGAATTTCTCTTCCATCACCTTCAGTAATCATTGGACTGTAATGAGAAGTCTTTGTACCAGAGATTCTGAATAGATCTCTTATAGCCTTCAAAATATATTCTGACCATCTTCTTGTAACATCAGATTTTACTTCTGGAAGATAATAAATATGTTAAAGTTCTCTGATAGACTTCTTTAATACATCAGAATCAGCTAAACTTTAAGTCCTCCCATCATTAAGAAATATGATTAATTTCTCTTTCAGATTCTCCTTGTCATGAGCATCTATCACAACTTGAGCAAACAACACCTTGTCAAGGTGCCTTTGTTTAATTTGTTCATATGGTTTGTTTGTCAATATGAAAGGATCTCCTAGGGTAACCTCTACTCCTGTTTGAATCTTCTCTTCGTCGGAACCTAATCTAGCTCTATCTCTAGGTTGCTAGGCTTTCAACCCAAATGTAACAAGTTGATTAATCATGAGATTGGATTTTGGTTCAACTGGAGTAGCTTTCTTCCATAACAGCTTCTTCTTATCAGCAATTGTTAATTTATTCAAATCAACTTGAGCATTGTCAGCAGTTGATGTCTTGATCAGAATTTGTTGTTTCTTCTGTACCTTTATGTCCTTTATTCTGAACAACAACTTGAGCAGTGTCAGAGGTTGTTTTAGAATCTTCACTTATCTTTCTTCTTTTCAGAATTTGAACAGTTTCATCTTCAACAAGATTATCATCAGATACTTGAACCATTTTACACACTGGTTTCATCAGATCTTGAGAAGTTTTCAAGTCCAGTGACTTGGTTGGTTCATCAATTTTTCCTTTCCCTTTGTCTTTGGGATTACTCTCAGTCTGTGATCTAAATCTGAACTTTGAAGTTTCAGAATTTGACTTTTCCTTAATCACAATGCCCTTTTCCTTTGGCCTTGGAGGTTTCTTTGCATCAGAAGCTTTAGACTTAGGATTTGTCTTCTCAGCAGAAAATCTAGCTTCTTCCTCCTTGAGTGTTTCTAAATCCATTCCTGGATTGTGTTTCAGAAATAATCTTCTTGCTATCTCCTCATCAAGTATCTGGATTTAGGATCTTTATAATAAACAGTCATCTGCTTCCCCTTTAACTTCAGAGTTTGCAAGAACTTCTGAGAGCCTTCAGATCCTGACTGAATCAGAATATCAGAACTTGACATCACACTTTGCTTATCACCACTTGACTTCAGTCTTTGAGCATTCACAGCATCAGAACTTGACTTGTTCTGAATATAAGATTTTCCTTGAACTTTTCTTTGACCTCTGCTCTTTTCAGAGTTTCCCTGGTCATCACCTTTATCATCCTTTTTCTTCATTTCTTGAGCAGGTGAGCATTTGGACTTAACTACCTTCTCCCCCTTTTTTGGCATCATCAGGAAGTAAGAGAGAAAGAAGAAGTTCAACTGAAGATTGGATTTCATCCAATTGAGCTTTCTGAGAAGCTTGATTAACCAGAACCTCAGCAATTTGGGCTTGTTGCTTCTCTTGAGTTTTCTCAATGGCTGCAACTTTTTCAGAAATAGGTCTGATATACCTGTTTTTGTTAAGCTTGAGCACCTGATCGAGCTTATCAGCTTGTTCTCTGAGTGTATCAACCTTTTCATGAGTAGCAGTATGTAGACCTTGAAGATGTTTTGTAGATAGAGCTGTGATCTTGAGTTGTGTCTTGCAATCGTCATTTGTGAGCAACTCATCAGCTTTTGTAATATTCTCTGTCAGAATTTTAGAACATGGAATAAAATCTGATTCATTCCACTTTTTGGTCCACTCAACACCTATAACACCGTCCAAATCCAGGGTATAGATTTGGGGCATTATTAATAACAACTACAAACTAAACCTGCACAAGCGGAATATAAATATGATAATTACCCCGAACTACTACTACTCAGGATCTTTTAAGGTTAAGAGTTGAAAACAAGAACGACACACTAACTTTATTACAACCTAAATAAAACAGTCTGTCTCAAGAACTCCCTTTGTTACAAAACTTTATTCTATCTACATTCTCACCACACAACTTTTATTCAAACCATAATACTACTTATCCTGTTACACCTGATCTGGTAGCTCAAAGCTCTCTTTGGGGATAGGGATGAACACTCTTGGTATAAGAGGGTCCTGCTGCTTGACTCGCTTCTTGACTACGCGGGTCCTGATGGGTTTCATTCTCTACCTTAACTGTAAAATAATAGGAATAACAATAAAAGGGGATGAGCCAAAATTGCTCAACAAGCCTGTAACAATATATATAGTATAAAGAGAGAAGAATAGATGAACCGATAATCGGTTGCTTTGAACAACCATCTGAATCTGTATAGGATAATAATTTGCCAACACTGGCGAGTTCCAAATGAACAAGAATGGAAACAAGAACCAACATATGCACTATAACCTGCTGATCAGTCAGGATACAGTGCGGATCTATACCCAACTGTATAGACCCAACCAACATAAGGAGTACTCAGGCAACTATGGCCTATTAATTAAAGGTCTGGGTAAAACCCATCCCATATCGTAAGCATCTAATCCAAGGTTTAGCATCCGGAACAATCAAAATGCTTTTGATGTATCCCAACATCAAGATATATCCGAGTATATGTAACAAGGGTAAAAGTATTGGAATATGAATAAAGGATTCAATAAATTGGGAGAAATCAAGAATTGGAATGAAATAGAAACAAGATTCAATAATTATGTAACAGTGTATATGAATAAGAATTATCAAAGGTAACTGATATGGAAAAATGGGATATAATTTGAAAGGTTTTAGCATATAAACGCAGCGAAAACGTTAAAACTTAAAAAAACCGAAACCCTCCGCAGGATCCATGCGAAAAATAATATTTAATTCGTAGTTCAGTATGTTTTCCTTAAGAAGCTTTACGTTAATGGAAAGATGGAGGTCTTTAATAGAGATCCAAGAACAACGAGCGGAGATCCTTAGCAGCTGCTCCTCAAGTGTGAAGCACTCCACCGGTATCCACCACAAAAACGATGTAGTGAAGGAGGAGGAGGTGGAGAGAATTAGGGTTTTGTAAATCTTTTGGTTGAGGCAAAAATAGGGTTTATAATAGTATATTTATAAGCAAAATTTTCAGCTGAAAATTTTCCCATAAAATATTATTATTAATAACCCTTTATTATTCTCACTAATAATTAAAACAAATTTTAATTATTAATCCTTTTTCTAAACTCTTTAGAAATAATTCTCTCACTTGATTTAATTTCCAAAAATTAAGTTCTTAATTAATAATATTAAGAACCTTTTCTTAATTAATTTATAATCAATTAAATCTCATTTAATCAATTATTAAATTTGCCAATTAATTATTTATTTCATAAATAAATAATTATCAGCCATTATTAATTAATTCCTCCACCATTAAATCATTCTCTTTTATGGTGTGACCCTGCAGGTTCAATATTAAGCCGGTAGTAGAAATAAATAATAATAAAACTATTTTATCATTATTTATATAAATTCTCTAATTCATTAAATATGATTAATTGATTAATCATATTTATTCTACATCGTGAGAGATACTTCTCAGCATATCGCAACTATCCGGATAATACGAGTTCACTGCTTAGAATACCAAGAACCTATTCAGTGAGTAGTTACCGTACAATCAATTCCTTCTACCCTGCAATGTCACGATTAAATACAAAGCATGGAACTTGTGTCAAGCCTATCTTATTTAATCACTTGATTTTCCATTCACTATGCTTAGTTCTATTTAATGTAAATTAGAAACTCCTTTCTAATTTCATTCACTCTGGCCAGAGATTCCTGAACTAGCATAAGTGGATCAGCATTGAACATTCTCTTCCTTCACTAGAAGGGGTAGATCCTTTATTGATCATACATTATCTTCGTGTACAAATTCCTATACCCAGTAGAGCCCTTATAATTGTCCGTGGAGACTAAGAACTAAACCAAAGCATAGTTCAGTGTACACAAGATGACTATGATGACCTCAAGTCTAAGGATACTTGTACAACTATCACTATGTGAACAACTGCTGACACGTGAGTGAACTCCATCAGTTGTTCAGCTGTATGAGTCATGTTCAGTGAACTTATTCTATAATAAGCACCTACATACTAGCTATAGTGTCACCACACAAATGTCTATGAGAACAGACATCCTTCATAATGAAGCAAACATAGTATGTACCGATCTTTGCGGATTATTAATTACCAGTTAGTAATCCTACGACCAGGAACTATTTAAGTTTAGAGTTATCATCTTTTAGGTCTCATTATTATGATCTCATCACAATCCATAAAAAGCTTTACTCTAAACTGTGGTACATCTTATTTAAACACTTAAAATAGATAGAGCCCGCAATAAAAACAAAACAAGTCTTTTATTAATATCAATAAAATCAAAAATAGATTACATAAAAGTTATTCCTAAATCCTCATACATGATTGGACTTAGGACATATCTCTTTCATTCTCCCACTTGTACTAAATCCAATCATTCTGGTATCTAATACCATCTTGTTTTTATGAGGATCAAAGTGACTTTGAGAAAGTGGCTTTGTGAGTGGGTCTGCTACGTTGTTATGTGTGTTAACTCTCTCGACGTTGACATCTCCTCTTTCAACAATCTCCCTAATCAGATGAAAGCGCCGCAGGACATGTTTGGAATTTTTATGAGACCTAGGTTCCTTGGCTTGTGCTATTGCTGCGTTGTTATCACAATACAACACAATAGGCTCTTCAACGCTAGGAACAACTCCCAACTCAGAAACAAATATCCTCATCCAAACAGCTTCTTTTGCAACCTCACTTGCAGCTATATATTCTGCTTCCGCTGTGGAGTCAGCCGTTGTAGACTGTTTGGAACTCTTCCAACTAATCGAACCACCATTCAGAGTAAACACGTACCCTGACATGGATTTGCTATCACTTTCTGATTGAAAACTAGAGTCAGTATAACCCTCTATTTTCAACTCAGATTCACCACCAAAAATAAGAAAAATGTCCTGAGTCCTTCGCAAGTACTTAAGGATGTTTTTTACTGCTTTCTAGTGGTCTTCACCTGGATTGGACTGATATCTGCTCGTCACACTAATTGAATAAGCAACATCAGGCCTTGTACACAACATCGCGTACATGATAGATCCTATTGCTGAAGCATAAGGAATCTTACTCATACACTCTCTTTCCTCAGGTGTCTTAGGAGACATTTTTTCGGAAAGGGACACTCCACGGCTCATCGGTATGTGACCTCTTTTGAAGTTTTCCATGCTAAACCTTTTAAGCACTTTCTGGATGTATGTACCCTGGGTAAGACCTATCATTCTTCTAGATCTATCTCTATAGATCTTCATACCGAGAATGTAGGATGCTTCTCCCAAGTCCTTCATGGTGAAGTTCTTTGATAGCCATACTTTGACTGATTGTAGCATTGGTATATCATTTCCTATAAGAAGTATGTCATCCACATACAATACAAGAAATGTTACCACGCTCCCACTAACCTTCTTGTAGACACATTGTTCATCTATGTTTTTGATAAAACCAAACTCTTTTATTGTCTCATCAAAACGGATGTTCCATCTACGAGAAGCTTGCCTTAAACCATATATGGTTCGCAGCAGCTTACACACTAGGTATTCATTTTCCTTGGAAAGAAAACCCTCTGGCTGTGTCATATACACTTCCTCCTCAAGTTCCCCAATGATGAAGGCCGTTTTCACGTCTATTTGCCAGATCTCATAGTCGTAGTAAGCAGCAATCGCAAGCAAAATCCGAATTGATTTTAACAGGGCTACAGGTGAAAAAGTTTCATTAAAGTCAATCCCTTGCCTTTGTTTGAATCCTTTTACCACGAGCCTGGCCTTATAGGTCTCCACCTGGCCATCTACTCCAATCCTTCTCTTGTACACCCACTTGCACCCAATAGGCTTAACACCTTCAGGCGCCTCAACCAGAGTCCATACTTGGTTGGTATACATAGATTCCATTTCAGATTTCATGGCACTATGCCATTTTTCTGAGTCAATACTACTCAAAGCCTCGTTATAGGTCATAGGGTCGTCATCATCAATGACTGACAACTCATTGCCATTCTCAATGACAAGGCCATAATACCTCCCAGGTTGGCGAGACACTCTCCCTATCCTACGAATGGGTTGTTCCACAGAAGGTTGTTCAATTTGAACAGGTGTTTCCACTTGACCCGTAGTAGTTTGTGCTTCTTGAACTTCATCAAGTTCAATTTTGCTCCCACTATTTCCTTCAAGGATAAACTCCTTTTCCAAGAAGGAAGCATGTCTGGAGACAAACACCCGATGATCGATGTAAAAGTAATACCCCAAAGTCTCTTTAGGATATCCCACAAAATTACATTTTACGGATCGAGATTCCAGCTTATTTGGGTCAACTTTCTTGACATAAGCTGGACATCCCCAAATCTTAACGTGTTTAAGACTCGGTTTCCTTTCTTTCCATATCTCATATGGAGCTTGAGGAACATATTTGGAAGGCACCTTATTCAGTAAATATGCTGAGGTTTCCAATGCATAACCCCATAGGAATACTGGAAGATTCGCATAGCTCATCATGGACCGAACCATGTCTAACAAAGTTCGATTTCTCCTTTCAGATATCCCATTTAATTGTGGAGTATATGGAGGAGTCCACTGGGAGACTATACCATTTTCTTTGAGATAATCTAGAAATTCTCCATTCAAGTATTCACCACCTCGATCTGATCGAAGAGTTATAATACTGTGTTTGGTTTGTTTCTCCACTTCATGTTTATATTCTTTGTACTTTTCAAAGGCTACAGACTTGTGTTTCATCAAATACACATATCCGAATCTAGATCTATCATCTATGAAAGTAATGAAGTATGAAAATCCACCCATGGCTTGGATAGACATTGGTCCACATACATCCGTGTGTACCAATCCTAGCAAATCTGCAGCCCTCTCTCCATGTCCACTAAATGGAGATTTGGTCATTTTACCCAATAGACAAGACTCGCATGTAGGATATGATTCAAAATCAAAGGGGTCAAGTAACCCTTCCTTATGCAATGTTCGCAGTCTATTTTCACTAATATGACCTAGCCTACAGTGCCATGAATAGGTCAGATTTTCATCATCTCATTTTCTTTTATTAGTTTGTTCAATCTGAAGTAAATCATGCTCTACGTCACATACATACAGACCATTATTTAAAATACCACGTCCATAAAGAACATTATCTCTAAGGATAGAACATTCATTATTCTTAATAATAAATGAAAAACCATCCAAATCCAACATAGGAATAGAAACAATATTACTCACAATAGAGGGAACGTAATAACAATTATTCAAAATAATAGTCTTGCCCATATGCATATGTTGACTAAATAATCCTACAGATATGGCCGCAACCCTTGCTCCATTTCCCATACATAGAATCACCTCATCTTTTCAAGAGTCCTACTTCCCTTTAGTCCTTGTAACGAATTGCAAATATGAGAACCACAGGCGGTATCTAATACCCAAGTAAAAATTTGACCTAGTGACATATTAACTTCGATCATGAACATGCCTGAATCAGAAGCGGTAGTCTTACTACCCTTCTTCTTCTTCAATTCTGCAAGCTAAACCTTGCAGTTCCTCTTCCAGTGCCCCAACTTGTTACAGTGAAAACAAACAGCTAAATTAGGACCAGTCAACTTGTGAGCATCTAGTATGCTCCGGAGTGATAGTGTAGAAGACATGACGAATATAGTAAATCTGTAAATGATAAACACATAACAACACTTAGCAAATATTCAATTTCATTTCAAAATACTATATGAATCGGGTCTTTATTCGTAAGTGTCTCCCACTAGTTTATCTAATTTTTTTCAACCCCCTAAGTGAAAATTAAGCATTCATAATGCTAGTGGGAATAGGGATCCTACATTCCATCACACAACCTCGGCTGTGGCACGAAACGTCATGTGATGTTCAATAGGCAGACAACTCTTATCAATTACATCTTATGTTATTCCCTAATATAACTTTAGCCGCTTCAATAATTGAGTCACGGCTGTGGCACGATAAACTCAATATTCTAAGTCAAGTATAACCCAACATTTCGTACAATTGAATCAGTCTCCAACGACCCACGGCTGTAGCACGTACCGACCTTTAGATTCTAATTCAATGTACACATCTCTATGTAATAGACAAGTATTTCTTATTTCGAAATCAAAGCCCTCGGCTGTAGCACGAAACGACAATGATTTAAAAATAAGAACCACTTTCTACCATGTTGGAAGGCTATGACTGACACAAGTCCGTTGTGTCATTGGCCCAATTACTACTTGATATTATTTAATTTTAGAGGGATTATATTACGTTATAATCATAATCATATTATAAAGAGTTTCTTCCTTTTAAATTAAATATTTCAAATCAATAATCGATAATCAGATGATTCCCAGATCGGGTGGAGCATTGTCAAGAGGCGTCACTTAATAACCCTTTCTTACAGATAGAAATATGTTGTTGATAGAACCATCCTTTCTCTCATTATTGAAAATTCATATTCAATTACGTGTTTCATAAACACAAGAATCTCATGATCGTATTCATAATATTTATTGTTAAGGCAAGAAATAATTCCTATTCTAGATTTTCTAGAGCACGCCTTATATTGATTTAAGTTCACCTAAATCTATCATCGCATGGTAAACATAGGCATATATCTCATATATAAAATTAAATAAACAAGTAAATGTAAAGTGCAATAAAGTAAATGTGTTTGGTTATGGCCCCATCCTATGTGATCTTTATCAAGCTCATGATAAAGATCAAGGTCAATCTAATATGGTGATGGAAATAAATACAACTACTTATTACATAAGTCTTCTTCTTAGTTTAGACTTCTTGTATGCCTCGTCTTCTTCTTTGTATCACCTCCATTGGATAGCCTTCTTGAGTCTTCAATTACATTACATGATTGAAAGTAAAACTAATCTAATGAACTTACAAGAATAACTCGAGTTCCATTCGAGATTTATGATTACAAAGATTGACGACATACAAGTCGTATTTAAAACCAAAACCATTACACTAAGGTCGAAAGGCCATAACCATCCACCATGCTCATACAACACATAAAAGAATGTTAAAACACATAATCTGATCTTAACATATCATATTATCCATGATCTAATCATAAAAAAGAAAATATGACAAAAATCAGAAATATCAGAATCAAATCAGAAAAACAAGAATCATTGTTTACGAGCAGTAAACGACGTCAAACGCCTTACAGACGAGTCGTTGATAGCTTTAACTATCAGTTTTGTTCAGACGCTCGTTTACCTATGGAATAGGGTATTTGTTTGCGTAAATCGGACACCAGACCCAGATTTCAGCAAATCTGCAGCAACCAATTCAGATTCCGTATCTAGTATGATTCTCATAATTATAACAAACATAAATCATGTATATATCAGTATATAGTATGATTCTCATAATTAGAACAAACATAAATCATGTATATATCAGTATATATACAGATTACATAATCATCTTATGATTATACAACTCACATGAATATCATATATTCAAAACCATACATATATAAGCATATTATATCAACATCAAATCATTGTGAATCACGTACATGCTCATATATCGAAAACAGTTAAACACATAAACGAATTAAAAACTTTTCGCAAGTAACTCTGATACCATTGAAGGGTTTTAGCACATAAACGCAGCGAAAACGTAAATTTAAATCTTAAAAAAACTGAAACCCTCCGCAGGATCCATGCGAAAAATAATATTTAATTCGTAGTTCAGTATGTTTACCTTAAGAAGCTTTACGTTAATGGAAAGATGGAGGTCTTTAATAGCGATCCAAGAACAACGAGCGGAGATCCTTAGCAGCTGCTTCTCAAGTGTGAAGCACTCCACCGGTATCCACCAAGAAAATGATGTAATGAAGGAGGAGGAGGTGGAGAGAATTAGGGTTTTGTAAATCTTTTGGTTGAGGCAAAAATAGGGTTTATAATAGTATATTTATAAGCAAAATTTTCAGCTAAAAATTTTCCCATAAAATATTATTATTATTAACCCTTTATTATTCTCACTAATAATTAAAACATATTTTAATTATTAATCCTTTTTCTAAACTCTTTAGAAATAATTCTCTCACTTGATTTAATTTCCAAAAATTAAATTCTTAATTAATAATATTTAGAACCTTTTCTTAATTAATTTATAATCAATTAAATCTCATTTAATCAATTATTAAATTTACCAATTAATTATTTATTTCATAAATAAATAATTATCAGCCATTATTAATTAATTCCTCCACCATTAAATCATTCTCTTTTATGGTGTGACCCTGTAGGTTCAATATTAAGCCGGGAGTAGAAATAAATAATAATAAAACTATTTTATCATTATTTATATAAATTCTCTAATTCATTAAATATGATTAATTGATTAATCATATTTATTCTACATCATGAGAGATACTTCTCAGCATATTGCAACTATCCGGATAATACGAATTCACTGCTTAGAATACCAAGAACCTATTCAGTGAGTAGTTACCGTACAATCAATTCCTTCTACCCTGCAATGTCACGATTAAATACAAGGCATGGAACTTGTGCCAAACCTATCTTATTTAATCACTTGCTTTCCCATTCACTATGCTTAGTTCTATTTAATGTAAATTAGAAACTCCTTTCTAATTTCATTCACTCTGGCCAGAGATTCCTGAACTAGCATAAGTGGATCAGCATTGAACATTCTCTTCCTTCACGGGAAGGGGTAGATCCTTTATTGATCATACACTATCTTCGTGTATAAATTCCTATACCAAGTAGAGCTCTTATAATTGTTCTGGAGACTAAGAACTAAACCAAAGCATAGTTCAGTGTACACAAGATGACTATGATGACCTCAAGTCTAAGGATACTTGTACAACTATCACTATGTGAACAACTGCTGACACATGAGTGAACTCCATCAGTTGTTCAGCTGTGTGAGTCATGTTTAGTGAACTTATTCTATAATAAGCACCTACATACTAGCTATAGTGTCACCACACAAATGTCTATGAGAACAGACATCCTTCATAATGAAGCAAGCATAGTATGTACCGATCTTTGCGGATTATTAATTACCAGTTAGTAATCCTATGACCAAGAACTATTTAAGTTTAGATTTATCATCTTTTAGGTCTCATTATTTTGATCTCATCACAATCCATAAAAAGCTTTACTCTAAACTGTGGGAAAAAAACTTGCCTTGCGCGTACTTAACCTGGTTCAACTCACCGCCTTCGGTCTCTAGCTTGATCTGTCTTGCTGACACTGAACCAATCATAGAAAGATATTCGTTTAGACAACTTACTACACACGCGTATCTCGAATTGATACTATGCAACCCTATCAATCTACCCATGCGTTTCTATCTGACTCGCATATATACACATATAATTATATAGCACGTATAGTTCACATAATCACGTAAAGTACATAGCACATAAGGCACATAATTAATTTTTAGACTTATAAATATTTTTTGGAATCGATACTAGACTCATACCTGTATTAACTAACCCTATCTGATTTTATTATAATTTTTCGGGATTTATTCGACTCGACTATTCCCCTATTAGGGCCTATAAAGTATTAACTAACACAAGAAAACTCTATTTTGGAATAAATTATTACTTACAATTATTTTTATTGGATTCGTTTCATTTTTCTGAGTCTAGGGGTCTTCGTTTCACTCAAATCGAATTTACGGTTTAATTATTATTAATTAAATAATAAATAATTAATTATAATTAAATAATCCTTAATTATATTTTTAAATAATAAAATAATAATTATTGTATTTTAAAAATAATTAATCCCTAATTATTAGGATTAATTACAATTTATTACAATTATTTATAAATTTTTATTACTTACTTGATTAGATCGATTATTTACAAATAATCAATTGATACAATTAGATGATACGTTATTTATCGAATCAGTACTTATTACTCGAATTATAATCTGACTCAGGATCAATTACTCGTATAAATACGAGCTACTCACGATCCTTGCATATCTATCGAACCATTATTAGCTTGTACGATTTATTAATCAATGGACGATCGGTATTTAATTATTCGGTATGTATAATTACAACACTCTTCGAATAAATATCGCTCGATTAATAATTCTAACTTAACGAATCACGACTCATATGGGTACGAATTACTTGGAATATTTAACTAATTAACGAATTATTATTTGTATTATTCGATTACTTTTAATACTTATTTATTATTTAATCATCTAATTATTAATTAATTACCTAATTATTAACTAATTAGATAACTAATAAATAATTAGATAAATAATTAAATAATTAATTAAATACTTAAATTCGAATTCCTAAATTAATAAAATAATTTAGAAATTAATTATAATATTTTTTAGAACTTAAAACTGATTTTTAATTGATTTTTAGAATTAATAAACTAATTTTGATTTTATAAAATATAATTAAATAATTAATTAACCAGAAACAGAAACAGGGAATGGATCTTGGGTTCTAGAGGATCAAACCCGGGTTGTTTTTCGGGTCAACAACCGGGTTGGCGAGTCGCTGAAGAACAGCCGTCGTGCTACCCAGAAACCGGCGCCGGCGAGCTATTTCCGGCGAACCAAAAACACCGGCAATCAGTCACGCTTTTGTTCCGTTTTCAATGCAAAATCATTCCCTACGGCTACAACTTCCCATACGCTGCAACATCGCCTTCTATCCTCTCTTCCTCTTCCATCTCCGGCCAAGAACGTAGCAACGCCGGCGAAGGGTAGCAGAATCCGGCGAGCTTGATTCCCAGGCAAAACAGACATTGTTCGAACCGATTCTTGGTGGGTTTTCACTCCAAATAACTTCAGGAACATAACCAAACCAACAAAATCGTCCAATAACCCCAGGAACGATTTCTCCGATCAAACCAGGCAATTTTCCGGCCAAATACTAAACTAACGATTTCGTACATCAAAAATTACAAATAATATACCAAAATAAAGCTTAACACTTGTATAATCTAACCCCAATAACCAAAATAACCTCAGATTCATGTAACTTCAAAAACGAATCAAAATAAAATTATAAAAACTTGAAACTAAGAACTACTATCTAGAACATAACTCCGATCAATTAAATAGCACAAATCAATTATAAACAAGTATAGGAAACTATACTAAGCATCAAAATCAACCCAGAACCCCAGAATAAAAAACCCCCCATTTCAGTTCAAGAACCCTAAAATACGAATTGAAAATCTAGGCAACAAAACATGAAATTGATGGTATGATTAGAAAGTAGAGATCAAGAGCTTTGTTTTGGTTACTCACATGATCGATTTAGATATCAGAAACACTATGAAATCTGTGATTGAAGCTTTGCAATTGTTCTTCACCCCCCAAATCAATTTCTTAATATTCTGATTTTTAAATATAATTAACTGAATAATTAACAATAAATCAGGTATTTATATTTATGAAAATAATATCCCTAAATAAAATTAAGTGTCTAATTACACATCTAATAAAAATATCTGGCCCCAATTTTTATAATTTTTGGGTATTAATAATGAATTTTTTAAATATCCAATAAATACAAAATTAATGCCAAAAATTCCCAAAAATTGTGAATATTATAAAAATGCAAAGAAAAATGATGTATGATAATTTCATGATCATATAAAAATAAAAATGTGATTTTTGTGGGGTTTTTGGTAACCGAAGGGGTCCGGAAAAGTCATTTTTCGCGAAAAAGGTAAATTTGTAAAACGTCTAGGGGTTCAAAATAGCGATATGGTATAGGTTGTTTTTGGTAAAATAGGTCCAAGGTTTTTGTTTGAAATACGGGCTTTTAAAACACTTTTTGAGCTCTACGAGTTTTGATATAAAATATATAACTTGCGATAAAACACTCAATAAATATCCAAAACACGTTTAGATCAAAACAGACAACACGTAGCACATAATGATTAGGGTTTAATGACTCAACACAGTTAATCACATAATAATACACATACTTTATCTTTATTATAATATAATACAAGCATAATTTCTCGGTCACTTTATCTTTATTATAATATAATACAAGCGTAATTTCTCGGTCGTTACATTCCCCCCCCCTTAACAGGATTCTGTCCTCAGAATCACCCTATGTAAATAACTGAGGATACTTTTCTAACGTTTCACTTTTGAGCTCCCAGGTTGATTCTTCAACCACTGGGTTTCTCCACAAAACTCTCACTAATGACACAGACTTATTTCTTAATACCTTCTCTTGTCGATCTAGAATTTTTATCGACTGCTCTACATATGATAAATCTTCCTGAAGTTCTATTGGTTCATATTCTATTACATGCCTTGTATCAGGGTTGTACTTCTTAAGCATAGATACGTGAAATACGTTGTGAATATGCTGCAGATGGGGTGGTAGAGCTAACTCGTACGCAACTTTTCCGACTTTCTTCAAAATTTCAAATGGTCCAACGTAGCGAGGTTTCAATTTGCCTTTATTACCAAATCTAGTTAATCCCTTCCATGGTGATACCTTTAGAAATACATGCTCTCCTTCCTGGTAGTCCATATCTTTTCTGGATTGATCGGCATATTTACGTTGTCGATTCTGCGCTGCTTCCAGTCATTTACGGATAAGTTCTACTTTTTCCTTGGTCTGCGAATCAGTTCTGGACCTAGAATCTTGCGTTCTCCAACTTCATCCCAACATGTAGGTGATCTGCACTTTCTCCCATATAGGGCTTCATAAGGTGGCATCCCGATATTTGCTTGATAGCTGTTATTGTAAGAAAATTCCACTAGCGGTAAGTTCTCATCCCAATTACCTTCAAAGTCTATTGCGCATACACGTAGCATATCTTCGATTGTTTGGATTGTCCTTTCGCTTTGCCCGTCCGTTTGTGGATGATAAACAGTACTCATGTTCAACTTGGTTCCAAGGCATTCTTGGAATTATTTCCAAAATCTTAAATTGAAACGAGGATCTCGGTCCGATACAATCGATACAGGTACTCCATGACGCATTACGATTTCCTTGAGATATAAGTGCACTAACTTGTCCAGTGAAAATCTTTTGTTGATCGGAAGAAAATGTGCTGACTTCGTTAATCGATCAATGATGACCCAAATTGCATCGTGATTTGCTTTCGTCCTTGGAAGTCCTACTACAAAATCCATAGCTAAGTGCTCCCATTTCCATTCTGGAATATCTAGTGGTTGTAGTAGTCCGCCCGGGCGTTGATGTTCAGCTTTCACTCTTTGGCACATATAACACTTGCTGACCCATTCTGCTATCTCTTTTTTCATATTTAGCCACCAAAAGTTTTCTTTCAGGTCTCTGTACATCTTTATGCTTCCGGGATGAATCGAATATCTTGAACTATGAGCGTCTTGCAAAATTTCTGCTTTCAATTCCGGTACGTTAGGTATCCAGATCCTTGAAGCAACTCAAAAAATTCCTTTAGTATCCTTCTGAATGGTAATCTCTTCTCCTGTCAAATTGTCAATATCCTGGTCCATTACTTCTTCCTGACACCTTCTTATTTTCTCCAATAGCTCCGGATGAAAAGTCATAGCATAAATCATTTCAGTAGAGTTTTCTCAAACACGAACTTCAATCTCTAATTTATCAAATTCCTTGATTTAGTCTTCTGAAGATGTTAACAAATTTAATCGTTCCTTTCGACTTAACGCATCTGCTACTACATTGGCCTTGCTTGGATGATAACTGATCGAGACGTCATAATCCTTGATTAACTCTAGCCAACGTCGTTGTCGCATGTTAAGTTCCTTCTGGGTGAAAATATAGTTCAAGCTTTTATGGTCCGTATAAATCTCACATTTTTCGCCGTACAGATAGTGTCTCCAAAGCTTTAGTGCGAACACAATTGCTGCTAATTCGAGATCGTGCGTCGGATATTTCTGTTCTTGCGGCTTTAATTGTCTAGAAGCATATGCGATCACGTTTCCATGTTGCATCAAAACACATCCGAGTCCTCGATACGAAGCATCGCTGTATATGATAAAGTCCCCTCGATCATCAGGTAAAACAAGTACAGGTGCGGTTACGAGTCGATTCTTCAATTCTTGGAAACTGGCTTCACATTTCTCGTTCCATTCGAACTTTTCATTCTTTCGCGTCAACTTCGTCAATGGTGTGGCTATCTTTGCAAAATCTTTAACGAATCTTCTATAATAACCAGCTAATCCCAAGAAACTTCTGACTTCTGTTGGCATCTTCGGTCTTTCCCAATTTAAAATAGCTTCAATCTTTGCTGGGTCCACTTGAATTCCTTCAATACTGATGATGTGCCCTAGAAACTGTACTACTTTTAGCCAAAATTCACATTTTGAAAATTTCGCATAAAGCTGCTCCTTTTGTAACGTCTCCAATGTCGTTCTCGATCCGGTGGAAGTTCTGGAAGTTCATCTTGAAAGACATCGGGAAACTCACACACTACAGGAATATCTTTGATCTTTGGACTTTCTTTGTCAGTATCCGTAGGCTATATAGGCTCGACATCCTTGGCGTAGCATATGTCTCATCTGCATCATTGTTAAGAATCTCTGCCTTTGCTTTTCACCTTGAAATATTATCGTTATATTTTCTTCAGTCTGCACTTTCACTTTCTTGTTTGCGCAATCAATCTGAGCATTATTACTAGCTAGCCAATCCATTCCTAAAATAACATCAAATTCTCCTAACCTGAAAGGTATCAAGTCAACTGAGAAATGACATACCCCTATCTCAACATCACAACCTGGGCATACTCGATCTACCATAACCTGATCATCATTTGCTAATTTTATGACTAGCACTTCATCTAACTACTGAATCTCACAGTCTATCTTAGAGATAAAATCTTTAGAAATAGAAGACCTAGTAGCTCCTGAATCAATCAATACTAGTGTATTTACGAAATTCACAGGGAGCATACCTGCAACCACATTCGGACTCTGTACTGCTTCCTCCATTGACATGTTGAAAGTCCTTGCCCTGGGCTAATTTTATGGTGGTAGTGGAGGTGGAGGTAATGTCAAAACCCTTGGAATACTAGCGGCCATCGCAACTCCTCTGCAGTCCTTGGCAATATGTCCCTTTCTTTCACACTGGAAACAAGTGACTTCTGCTCTTCCCATCGGACATTCTCCAGAGTAGTGTCCCCTTTGCTTGCACTTGAAACACGTGACATTTGGCTTGTTGCAAATCCCCATATACTTTTTACCACATGTTCTGCAATCAGGTATAGATGGTCGAATAAGTCTCTGCTGAGTTGGGGCGGGAAGTCGATTACCCATCCTCTGATTGTTTTGTTCTGGTTTCTTGAAGTTTGCCTTTCCCTGGGCTTGAAATCCCGGCCTTCTGTTGAAACGGTTCTGGGAATTACCTGGTCCCTTCTCTTTCTGAGCTGCTTCACTCTCACATTCAATGATCATGGCCTTTTGAACAATAGCCGTATAAGTCGTCAGCTCAAATACAGCTACTCTGCTATGAATCCATGGTTTCAGTCCCTGCTAAAATCTCTTGGCCCACTTTTCATCTGTATCCACTTGCTCAGGAACAAATCTGGCCAATTCAGTGAACTTTATCTCATAATATGCGACCGATAAATTATCTTGCTTCAGTTTCAGGAACTTGATCTCCATCTGGTTCTTCATAAAATGGGGAAAATATTTCTCCAGAAAAAGATCAGTGAATCTATCCCAAGTCACCACACCTTCCCCTTCCAAAGCTTTCTTCGATTCCCACCAGTAATTGGCTTCGCCTTTCAGAAAATTGCTGGAAAAGTCCGTCTTCTGTTCTTCCTCAACTTTCACCAACGTAAAAGCCTTTTCTATCTCCTTCAGCCAAGCTCTCGCCTTTGTAGGATCTGTAGAACCGGTAAATTCTGGAGGCTTTACCGCTTGAAATTGCTTGAAAGTAACTACATGTGCTGCTGGAGGTACTTGATGTCCTGGATGAGCGGCTTGTTGTAGTATTTGTTGTTGAAACTGTTGTTGTTGCTGCTGCATTTGTTGCTGCATTATCAGCATCTGCTGTTGCATGAGATGAAACATCTGAATCATCTGATTATTATCGTTTTGGCCCTCGGTATTTCCGTTAGACGAGTCGGGTCGTGCTTTTCTTTTAGGTGCCATCTTTCTGATAATAAAACAATAGGTTCTCTTAATAACAATATACTAAACAGGTGCTATGGAATAGAAACAGTCTTTATAACATTAAAACAGCGTTAAAATAGTTGATATGGAGAAAGAAAATAATTTATTAAATATCTAAATGAATAAAACAGTGCAATGTTTAAATAAATCCTTTTTTTTAAAAAAAATAATTTTGAAAATTTTGAAAACATAAAGGGTACAACATGATTGTAAATAAAACAACATTTTAAGATATGCAACGTTAAAATAGTGGAATAATTGTAAATGCTTAAATGACTGGAAAAATAAAATAAAGAAAACGTGAAAAGATTCATCTTATATATATATATATGGGTAGGACACCAGCTGCAGGTGTCAATGCTTGATACAAAAGTCTATGATATGTTAGTCGTACTGCTACTGCTATCGGTCAAAACTAGTGGTTATCCTCATACAAACTAGTCATACAATACTATGTTGCCTCTATCTACAGATATATACAAGATACAACACTCCTCCATCTGCTCAGATCAAAATCCTGGTGGTACACGGCTCAGCTCCTCCTGCAAAGCCTCTAATACTGCCTCTGTGAGTCTCATCGCTCTGCGGTATGCTGCCTCTGCACTAATATCCTGCTGCCTCAGGTCAGAAAGCTCCTGAGAACTAACTCTGTGAATCTGGCGTAGCCTCTCTCTCAATATGTAGTCTGGGTAAAGTGCTCGAACTGGACCATCCGCCTGTGTCTCAAACAACCCAAGGATCTCTCTACACTGATCCTGCCATCTGACCCTCTCCTATCTCTCTGTCTGAAAATGCTGATATGTAACTGTATGATGCTCACAAGATCCGTTCGGGAACCTCGAGAAGGCAATGGTAATGGCTCATCTACTACTACCTCGTCCATGAACTCCGGCTGTGGAAACTGGAATACTCCGGGCATAGGGGCATACACAGCTAACGGTACAGGATAAAAACAGGCTGCTCCATGGGTGCATATACTGGTGGCTCTACCTCAGGCTCCATCAGTAGAATCTCTGGAATCTCAACTGGTGGCATAGGAATCTGGGGCTCTAAATCCTCCCACTGCGGAATATCAACCATGTCAGGAACATCGAACACCGAGAACTCTAACGGTGGAAAATCAGGTATCTCTGGCTCAAAATAAGGAAAATAATCTGCAAAATCTGGTACCTCTGGGGGAGGGGGTATCTCTGGTGCTGGTCCAGGTAGCAATGGTGGATGTGGTGGTAATGGAGGAAAGATCTGCACTGATACTGGTGCCAGTACTAGTGCTACCCCTGGATCTGTCTCGGTCCGCTCCGTAGATAATGACGAAGAAGCCATCTAATATACATAACAATAATAACACAAGAACAATCAAATCACAATCTTAAAACTCATAACTTCTAATAACATAAACAAACAATCCTAACACTCTTACTTTTATCCTATATGATCTTCCTATCTTATCTTAACCCTAATGTTCTTGTTTTCAAGGGTCAAAACCTAAGCTCTGATGCCAACTATAACACCCTCCAAATCCAGGGTATAGATTTGGGGCATTATTAATAACAACTACAAACTAAACCTGCACAAGCAGAATATAAATATGATAATTATCCCGAACTACTACTACTCAGGATCTTTTAAGGTTAAGAGTTGAAAACAAGAATGACAAACTAACTTTATTACAACCCAAATAAAACAGTCTGTCTCAAGAACTCTCTTTGTTACAAAACCTTATTCTATCTACATTATTCACCACACAACTTTTATTCAAACCATAATACTATTTATCCTATTACACCTGATCTGGTAGCTCAAAGCTCTCTTCGGGGATAGGGATGAACACTCTTGGTATAAAAGGGTCCCACTGCTTGACTCGCTTCTTGACTACGCGGGTCCTGATGGGTTTCATTCTCTACCTTAACTGTAAAACAATAGGAATAACAATAAAAGAGGATGATCCAAAATTGCTCAACAAGCCTGCAACAATGTATATAGTATAAAGAGAAAAGAATAGATGAACCGATAATCGGTTGCTTTGAACAACCATCTGAATCTGTATAGGATAATAATTTGCCAACACTGGAGAGTGCCAAATGAACAAGACTGGAAACAAGAACCAACATATGCACTATAACCTAATGATCAGTCAGGATACAGTGCGGATCTATACCCAACTGCATAGACCCAACCAACATAAGGAGTACTCAGGCAACTATTTCCTATTAATTAAAGGTCTGGGTAAAACCAAACCCATATTGTAACCATCCAGTCCAAGGTATAGCATCCGGAACAATCGGAATGCTTTTGATGTATCCCAACATCAGGATATATCTGAGTATATGTAACAAGGGTAAAAGTATTGGAATATGAATAAAGGATTCAATAAATTGGGAGAAATCAAGAATCGAAATGAAATAGAAACAAGATTCAATAATTGTCTAACAGTGTATATGAACAAGAATTATCAAAGGTAACTGATATGGAAAAATGGGATATAATTTACTATTCTGAATTTAGAATAGGGAAAAAAAACTTGCCTTGCGCGTACTTAACCTGGTTCAACTCACCGCCTTCGGTCTCCAGCTTGATCTGCCTTGTTGACACTGAATCAATCATAGAAAGAAAGTCATTTAGATAACTTACTACATACGCGTATCTCGAATTGATACTACGCAACCCTATCAATCTACCCATGCGTTTATATCTGATTCGCATATATACACATATAATTATATAGCACGTATGGTTCATATAATCACGTAAAGCACATAGCACATAAGGCACATAATTAATTTTTAGACTTATAAATATTTTTTGGAATCGATACTAGACTCATACTTGTATTAACTAACCCTATCTGATTTTATTATAATTTTTCGGGATTTATTTGACTCGACTATTCCCCTATTAGGGCCTATAAAGTATTAACTAACACAAGACAACTATATTTTGGAAGAAATTATGACTTACAATTATTTTTATTAGATTCGTTTCATTTTTCTGAGTCTAGGGGTCTTTGTTTCACTCAAATCGAACTTACGGTTTAATTATTATGAATTAAATAATAAATAATTAATTATAATTAAATAATCCTTAATTATATTTTTAAATAATTAATTAACAATTACTGTATTTTAAAAATAATTAATCCCTAATTATAAAGATTAATTACAATTTATTACAATTATTTATAAATTTTTATTACTTACTTGATTAGATCGATTATTTACAAATAATCAGTCGATACAATTAGATGATACGTTATTTATCGAATCAGCACTTATTACTCGAATTACAATCTGACTCAGGATCAATTACTCGTATAAATACGAGCTACCCACGATCCTTGCATATCTATCGAACCATTATTAGCTTGTACGATTTATTAATCAATGGACGATCGGTATTTAATTATTCGATACGTATAATTACAACACTCTTCGAATAAATATCGCTCGATTAATAATTCTAACTTAACGAATCACGACTCGAATGGGTACGAATTACTCGGAATATTTAACTAATTAATGAATTATTATTTGTATTATTCGATTACTTTTAATATTTATTTATTAATTAATCATCTAATTATTAATTAATTACCTAATTATTAACTAATTAGATAACTAATAAATAATTAGATAAATAATTAAATACTTAATTAAATACTTAAATTTGAATTCCTAAATTAATAAAATAATTTAGAAATTAATTATAATATTTTTCAGAATTTAAAACTGATTTTTAATTGATTTTTAGAATTAATAAACTAATTTTGATTTTACAAAATATAATAAATAATTAATTAACTAGAAACAGAAACAGGGAATGGATCTTGGGTTCTGGAGGATCAAACTCGGGTTGTTTTTTGGGTCAACAACCGGGTCGGCGGGTCGCTGAAGAACAGCCGCCATGCTGCCCAGAAACCGGCGCCGGCGAGCTGTTTCCGGTGAACCAAAAACACCGGAAACCAGTCACGCTTTCGTTCTCTTTTTGATGCAAAATCATTCCCTACGGATACAACTTCCCATACACTGCAACTTCGCCGTCTATCCTCTGTTCCTCTTCCATCTCCGGCCAAGAACATAGCAACGCCGGCGAAGGGTAGCAGAATCCGGCGAGCTTGATTCCCAGGCAAAACAGACACCGTTCGAACCGATTCTTGGTGGGTTTTCACTCCAAATAACTTCAGGAACACAACCAAACCAACAACATCGTCCAATAACCCCAGGAACGATTTCTCCGATCAAACCAAGCAATTTTCCGGCCAAATACTAAACTAACGATTTCGTACATCAAAAATTACAAATAATATACCAAAATAAAGCTTAACACTTGTATAATCTAACCCCAATAACCAAAATAACCTCAGATTCCTGGAACTTCAAAAACGAATCAAAATAAAATTATAAAAACTTGAAACTAAGAACTACTATCTAGAACATAACTCCGATCAATTAAATAGCACAAATCAATTGTAAATAAGTACATGAAACTATACTAAGCATCAAAATTAACCCAGAACCCCAGAATCAAAATCCCCCAATTTCAGTTCAAGAACCCTAAAATACGAATTGAAAATCTAGGCAACAAAACATGAAATTGATGGTATGAATAAAAAGTAGAGATCAAGAGCTTTGTTTTGGTTACTCACATGATCGATTTGGATATCAGAAACACTATGAAATCTGTGATTGAAGCTCTACAATTGTTCTTCACCCCCAAAATCAATTTCTTAATATTCTGATTTTTAATTATAATTAACTGAATAATTAACAATAAATCAGGTATTTATATTTATGAAAATAATACCCCCTAAATAAAATTAAGGGTCTAATTACACATCTAATAAAAATATTTGGCCCCAATTTTTATAATTTTTGGGTATTAATAATGAATTTTTTAAATATCCAATAAATACAAAATTAATGCCAAAAATTTCCAAAAATTGTGAATATTACAAAAATGCAAAGAAAAATGATGTATGATAATTTCATGATCATATAAAAATAAAAATGTGATTTTTGTGGGGTTTTTGGTACCCGAAGGGGTCCGGAAAAGTCGTTTTTCACGAAAAAGGTAAATTTGTAAAACGTCTAGGGGTTCAAAATAGCGATATGGTATAGGTTGTTTTTGGTAAAATAGGGCCAAGGTTTTTGTTAGAAATACGGGCTTTTAAAACACAGTTTGAGCTGTACAGGTTTTGATATAAAATATATAACTTGCGATAAAACACTCAATAAATATCCAAAACACGTTCAGATCAAAGCAGACAACACGTAGCACATAACGATTAGGGTTTAATGACTCAACACAGTTAATCACATAATAATACACATACTTTATCTTTATTATAATATAATACAAGCGTAATTTCTTGGACGTTACAACACCTCTATGAGTATCCTCCCAAGGAACAGGTGCTTTCTTTTCAACAAATTTCTTCACCAATTCTTCCTTGCCCAGAATAGGTATTGGAGTCTCAGCAGAAACACTGTCATCAGAACTTGAGGAAGACTCATTTGGTTCTGAGAGCTCAACAGTGTGTGAAGCAACTGGAGATTCAGGAATTACAACATCTAAATTCTGATCAGCAGAATTTATCTCCAAAGCTGGTGTCTTTGATGTAGATGGAGCTTCCAGATAAAGAACTTCAGGTATATTCAAATTATGAATATCTATTTCAGAAATATCAGTTTGTTCTTTAGCATCATCTATAGCTTTAATAGGAGAGACATGAGGGGTAAGAACTGTGTCATTAGCAGTGTCTTTGGCTTGAGCTGGAAGGGCTGCAATACTAATTGGTTCTTATGAGATCAGAGATTCCTGATCCCCTTCCTCAGCTTCTTCAGTATCTTCTGATATAGCCTTAGCCAAATAACTCCTTGCCTTCATTTTCTTCAATCTCCTTGCCAATAAAGGAGTTGCTTCAGCAACATCAGAATGTACAAATTTCTTTATCAAAGTATCAGAACTTTGAGCTGTTGTTTCTTTCTGAGAAGTAACATTCTCAGCTTCAACTATCACAGGTTCAGATGCATGAACTCGTGCTTCAATTGTTTCCACAAATCATCAAAATTTATTATTGACCATTATTAAATCAAAACATTCATCATAGGATAAAGTTAAAAACGATGAAGTAAAGATTAACAAATTGCAATTAAAACATGCACAATCATATAATTTGAGAAACAAAGAACAAATCTTGCAATTAAAGGAAATTTCATTAATATATCGGATGAGTACATTTCATGAAATTTATCAATTACATGCAAAAATTACAAGATAGTTCTATTCTAAGATTCTTAACATCAACAGCCTTAGTCCTAGTCTAAGAAGACCGCTTCAGAGAATATTAGAGAAAGAGAGAATAAGAGAGATGAAAAATAGAAAAATAAATATGTTAGGTCACACTTTCACTGTAGAGGGGGTGAATACAGTGTTTATTACAATCAAATCAAACTTCAAGAACTTATGTAACAGAAAACAAACTTTATTTAAACAATAAACTCTGTTACAATCCGGAACTGTTATCTCTCAGTGATGAACAAAATATCACGAGAGCTGCTAGGGTTATATTAAATAATATTCTCGATAATGATAACACTTATAGTGTAAACCCTATGTCTGTGTTTATATACTACACAGTTACAAGATAATCGCTAATTGATATGGAATATAATTCTGCTTCCTAAAATATATCAATCAGATATCTTCTATTCCAAGTATTCCATTCTTCACGGAATTCCTTCTTCATGCATATCTCTTCTTATGTTTATCTTGATCTTCTTAACTTTAATCAGCTACTGTCCTTATCTGATCGTCCTTCAGCACTTAAGTTCTGATATCTATCTCCTGATGCTTATCTCCTGATAACATAAGTACTGATATCCCTTAAGTTCTGTCGTCCAGTATAAGTACTGATCAGTTAAGTACTGATTTGTTCTGTTCAAATAAGATCTGAAATCTAAACATAAAACATATTAGCCATGACATTATCAAATATATCTAACAATCTCCCCCAACTTGTAAATTAGCAAAATATACAAGTTTAACAGATATTTGATGATGTCAAAAACATTAAGTACAAATGCATGAGAAATAGACAAGATAACTACAACTTACAGTCCTTAAAGCTTTTACCAATTCCACTTCTGATAACAACTTCAATCTGTATAAATATCAGAATTTAAGCAGTTGTAGATCTTTGACTTGGCTTCATCATTTTCTGATCTCTCTGATGTCAGGAGTTGTTCTGAGATAATTCTTCAACAAACATTTCTCAGCATATCTGAGTTCATCAATCATTCTCCGTTTGACATCTTTAAGCTCTGCAGTATCTTCACCAGTTTGAAATATTGCAGCTCTGAGATCATTAATCTTTGCTTTTCTCAACTCCCGATCTAGTCTTATAACATAAGCTTTGTTAGACTCTAGATTGAATTCAAGCCCCTTAATACCAAGATATGTTCTGATCTGTGCAGTATTAGGCTTCATATCAACAATATCACCATTGTGATTTCTGTACTTTGGAACATATCTGCTGTCAGACTTAACAGAATAAAGTCTTTTCTGTCTCTGAATCTGTTCCTTTAAGTAGTTTGCAGCAGTCTCTGTTATTCTGTCATCCACTTGAAGTAAGAATAATACATGCTCCAATTCTTCAAAATACTTCAATGGAATGGCATTTTGTCTTATATGATAAACCCTACCATCTGTCATGAAATACAACATGATGTATTCTTTCAAGTAGGTATGGTAAACCATCTGTACAGATTCTAGTTGATTCAATCTCTCAGGAGTTGCTCCAATACCTGGTTCACTCAAGGAAGTTGGATCATCGGTAGTGTTGTGTACTCTTCTTTCATCAGCACTTCCCAATCCAGTTTTATCTCTAGCTTCCTTTCCAGTAACTACTCTTGCTTCAAAACCACTTGAAGTAGTCTTCAAAGATTGAGTCTGTTTTGCTTTAGTGAATCCTGGTAGGAGTGTTTTAGATTTATTTTCTGATATCAAGTTAACTTGAGCACTGTCAGAGGTTACTTGCTTCTTCTGAATATCAGAACTTACAATTTCTTGACTCTGAACAACTTGAGCCATGTCAGAGGTTGTTTTAAGAACTTTTCTTGAAGTCAGAGCAAGATTATCTTTTCCATCAGTAATTTCTTCTTCCTCAGGAGGTACATAAGGCTTGATAGGTTCACCAACCTTTTCTTTACCCTTGGATCTTGGATCTATCTGTGGTTGTGATCTAGCCAAAGTTTCTTCAGTATGTATCCTTTCTTTGATCACAATGTCTTTAGGTTTTGGAAGTAACTTTTTACCAGAAGCTTCAGATTTAGATGTGACTTTCTCTGATTTAAGTCTGGCTTCTTCTTCCTTTAAACTTTCCAAGTCCATCCCTGGATTTTCTTGAAGAAATAACTGTCTTGACATTTCCTCATCAAGATCTAGAAGTTCATCAGAACTTATCCTTTTACCAGCAGCAGAACTTACTCTTTTCCCAGTATCAGAACTTGTTCTGTGACTAGCTTGTCTTGATGTAAACCTTCTACCTTGACTATGACCACTACCCATTCCAGAGTTTCCTTGGTCATCTTTTCCATCATCCTTTCCTTGCAGTGACTTGTTGGTTTTGCATTTGGACTTAATTACCTTCTCCCCCTTTTTGACATCAGCAGGTAATAAAAGAGAGATAAGTAGTTCCACTGAGGTCTGGATTTCAGTAAGTTGCGATTGCTGAGAAGCTTGATTTGTCAGAATTTGATCAATCTGAGCTTGTTGCTTCTCTTGAGTTTTCTCAATATAAGCAACCCTGTCAATGGTAGGTTGGAAGAACTTTTTCTTATCAAGTTTCCAAACTTGTTCCTGTTTGATAAAGTTCTCCTGAATCTTGTGTAGCTCTGCATGAGTGTTGGAATGAAGACCTTGTAGATGTTTAGTACTCAATGCAGTGACTCTAAGCTGGATTTTAAAATCATCAGAATGTAACATTTCATCAGCTTTAGTCAAGTGCTCAGCAAGATGTAAAGCATTTGGAACACATGAAACTGAGTTCCATTCCTTAGTCCACTCCTGACCTGCAGGAGTTTCACTCCAAGGTACTGGTGCATCCCTGATAACAAACTCCTTTACCAGTTCAGACTTAGGAAGAGTCAGTGGAGGAGAATGTCCTGAAGGACCTGCTTCATCAGCATCTACAGTTGTAGCAGCTTCACCAGTATCTCCAACATTTGCAGCATCAGAACTTAAAGAATCAGTATCTTCTGATAAGACAACTGTGTGAGTAGCAATGGAGGCTTCAACATCCTCTAATTGCTGATCTGATACTAAGTTCTGATCAACAGCCATATCCTGATGCTCACCTAAAATCTGATCATCAGCATCTTGATGCAGAGAAGGTGTTAGTGATAACTCAGGAGTTTGAATAGCATCAGTAACAGGTGTTGTGGAAGGATTATTTGCTGTTGGAGCTTCTAACAAAAGTATTTCAGGCACAACCAGGTTCTGAATATCAATTTCAGCACTTGTGCCTGGATCAACAAGAGACATAGAAGGTGAATTAGCCTTGTCAGATACAGGTTCCTGAGATGGAGTTGATGGAGAAGAAGTGACTGGAGCAAATTCCTTGTCTTATGAGATCAGAGATTCCTGATCCCCTTCCTTAGCTGCTTCCTCCTCATCATCTGAAACTGGCCTTTGTGCCCTCTGTTTCTTGTACTTCCTTGTTGATTTGGATTCCTTGGGAGTTTCAGGAACTGTCATACGTCTAAGCCTCTTGAGAAGCCTAGAACCCCCAATTGCAGAATCCTTCTGAGAAGTTGCCTTCTCAGCTTCATTTACCACAGGTTCTGAAGAGGGAATCTGATCCTCAGAATCTGATTCATCTCTCAAAGTAATCCTCCTCTTCTTCTGAGATGTTTGAGGAACAGTCTTTGTTCTCTTTGGCTTAGAGGATGTAGGCTTCACAGTAGGTGCTGAAGAAGAAGGTTGAGCAGTCTGTGAAGTGGAGAGATAGGATTTGAGATAAGTTCTGAGGGTTGGTTGAGTAGAATGAGAGGTAGGGACTGAGGTTGATGGATTTTGGTTATGGTGAGTTGGTTGAACATTTGAGTAAACAGATTTGTAAGTAGCAGGATCAGCATTTACCAGAATCTGTTTCACAGACTGAGGAATCTGTAATTGTCTCACCATTGATTTCTTTGTGTCAGCATTTATCAGGTCGTTAAAGTACCTTTTTGCAACCTTAAAAGGTGGGGTTTGAGTGCTGACTAACTGGGGTTCAGCAGTACAATACGTATAAATAAGTTGACAGAATCTAGCAAAATAAACAACATCTCGATCCTCTGTCATCCTATCCCCAATAAAACCAATTATTCCAGTTGCAAAATCAAAATGAGTTTGATGGATAATAGCATACCCGATGTGCTGACTCAGAATTGGGATGGCATCAAAATTTGAACACTTGTTCCCAAAAGCCTTGGTGATGCAATCGAAGAAGAAACTCCATTCTCTTCTAATATTTGCCCGTTTCAACTGTCCAAGTTTCGTCAGACTCTTTTCATATCCCAAATCAGTCATTAACCCCCGAAGTTCTGATTCCTCTGGTATAGAGAAGGTACAATCTTCTGGAAGATGTAATGCTCTTCGTACTGTACCAGGAGTGACTACATAGGATGAATCACCCACTTGGAAGATAATACTGGGAGTTCCTCGTTTACCACCATCATCAAAAACTCCAGTCCTCCAGAGCCGCAGAACTTGTTGACTTGAAAATAATTCAGGCTGAGTTAAGGCGTACCCAACCTCACTATGTGCAAGAAGATCTTGCACAAAATGCAATTCAGATGGAGCTTCAGCATGATCAAGAATTGCAGCATAGTTGTTTGGAACAAACTTTGCTCCATCAATGATTAAATCCTTTGGTGCCATGTGAAAAAAATATTGAAATTCAAGTATGCATGTTAGGTGTTTGAGATAATGTCCGTATGAAAAACCAACGTGAGAAAGAATGAGAAAGAGAGTAAAAGTAAGAAGAGAGATAAAGTTTAAAGAAAATAAAAGATTAAAGAAATCTTCTCTCTGTTGTTCTTATACTCTGAAAAAAATGTTACCGTTGGACACCTGTCAAACATGCAGTAATAACGGATAGTTACTGGGCTCGAGAAAACAGGAATGATTACTTACCCAGTTGCCTTGTTTCAAGGAAAAACCATTTCAGTTATCAAGAGACACAGTTTTAATTCAAAATTGAAACCGTTAGCACTGATTGAATTATTTTTTACTGCAACATTAATATTCTGAAAATGAATCATGTTAAAAATGACCGAGATAATTTCGATGAATAAGTGCTGACAAAGAATCAGAACTTAAATAAAGACAAAATTTAAATGGTCATCAGAATATCAAGCAGGATTTAACAACACAAGATAAAGTAACTCAGAGACAAAATCTTGAAGTAAAAACAGTTTTCATTAATATATCAAGTCAATACATATATGAAAAAGAAATTACATCAATACAAGATTTTCCCTAAGCTTCTATTCCTAACGTCAACAGCTTTAGTCCTAGCTAAGAAGCCTGACAAAGCTGAGGATGAAGAAGAACAGGAAGAAGACGAGATTAAATCATCTTCCTCTTCCTATCTTCGACAAACAAGATAGCGAGTCGAATGATTCGCTCTTGCTGACGGATAGCTTCCCGCCTTTCCTCCTCCAGGCGCTCCAGATGGCGAAGGTAATCCATCTCGAAGAATAGAAGGTGAGCCAGCACCTCCTGTGGGACAGAGTCCCAGATCTCCTCAGGAATGGCTGTTATATGCCACTCCTGCTGCCACTCAGCACAACTAAGCTCCATTGTAAAGGTTTGTGTGTTCAAAAACATGTTGTATCGAACCATTGTGTTTTTGACAGAAGAAGGAGGATAAGTGTGTGTGATGGAAAGACTGATGTGAAGTGGCTGTGTATATAGGCAAGAGAATGCCAAGAGACGCAAAGATATTTAATGCTGACAAGTAGAATTAATTCTACCTCGTCTCCCTAGACTTTGAAAAAGAATAACAGTCATTGGAAAAGGAATGTGCACATGTAACAAGAGTGAACTGTTCAAGGACGAGTGCCATTATGTTTTAACCATAGACTATTAATCTTCCACTTCAACATTTCGAAATTAATCTGAGACTGTTACCAAATTTTACTCACAGATAAGTCAAGTAAAGGGTTAGACTGACAAATCAGAACTTAGACCTATACCAGAACTTAACAGTCATCAGAACATAATGTCTTAACTCGAACAAGGAGTATCTATCTTAGTAAATACTCATACAAGTTCTTAGTTATGAACGTCAGAACTTAATCATCAGAACGTGTAACTAGAACTTGTCCTCAGAATTTGTGCAAAAGTGACACAATGACTGTTTATCTAAAATCACATAGACCACCACAGAAATTTCATCATTCATATGGAGTGATGTGTGTGTGCATTAAGCTAAATAACAGACAAAGAGTAAAGTCTGATTCACTTCAGTACATCTTAGAAATAAGTCATAATTAAAATTTTGCTAAAGAGCTGTCATTATCCTGAAACCTACTGATAAATGAGTTCATGCATGAGTCCACCTCAACTGTTTTTGTGCTAATTTTATGCATCTTTTGAAATTCTATTTTACAGTGGCTTCTCAGTGTAAGTGAGTCACGACTGTTTATCAGAATTTATGCTATTTTCAGAGTATTTCTCCAGTAATCATAGAGTGTGAAAAGTCACCAAGAAAATATTTTGCTTTTCTGATGCATATTTACTTAATACCAGCAATGCACTTGGGTCGTCCCTTCCACATTTTTACTCTAGATCTCAAAGGAGTACCTGATTTTATTCTTTGATCTTTTTCTTCTTCTTTTGATAAGTGAGGTTTATCAGCATTTAGTACATTCAGCAGTTTTACTAGAATCAGAACTTAAACAGATGAGTAGCATTATTCTAATTTGGGACTTAGTAGTAAGATGAATAAAGTAAACTAAACTAAGCTCAAGTATCAGAATTTGCTTGTGTTATAAGATTTCCACAGAAATAATTACTTCTTTCATGGGATCATTTGTTTATTGAAGACTAGTAGGTCAGTATCTAGCACAGTTATCCTCATAGGATTGAATATTTACTGAAACAGACGTATCACTTATCAGAGTTTAGAAACATATATCAGACAACAGTCAGTACTTAAAGACATTTATCAATTAATGCACAGAATATACAAAGAGATTAATTCTGTAAATACTGATCATAAAGTCTGATAACATAGAACAAGTTTAAGCAGATTTAGAGAAAGAACCTGAAATCATTCCAAGTTCATTTACCAATTTTGTAAAGGTAGCTTCACACAGTGGTTTTGTGAAGATATCTGCTACTTGTTGATCTGTGGGAACAAAATGCAATTCCACTGTACCTTCATCCACATGTTCCCTGATGAAATGGTACCTAATGCTGATGTGCTTTGTCATAGAGTGTTGAACTAGATTACCTGTCATAGCAATAGCACTTTGATTATCACAGTAAATAGGGATTTTGAAATATGTTAACCCATAATCCAGTAACTGATTCTTCATCCAAAGAATCTGTGCACAGCAGCTTCCTGCAGCAATATACTCTGCTTCTGCAGTTGATGTGGAAATTGACTTTTGTTTCTTGCTATACCAAGAAACCAACCTGCCTCCAAGAAATTGGCAGCTACCACTTGTGCTTTTCCTGTCAATTTTGCAACCTGCAAAATCTGCATCTGAGTAACCTATTAATTTAAAATCTGATTCTCTAGGATACCATAATCCTAGATCAACTGTTCCTTTAAGATACTTAAAGATTCTTTTTACAGCTGTTAAGTGAGGTTCTCTTGGATCTGCTTGAAATCTTGCACAAAGACAGGTAGCAAACATGATATCTGGTCTACTAGCAGTTAGATAGAGAAGTGAGCCAATCATACCTCTGTAATCAGTAATATCTACTGAATTACCAGTATCCTTATCCAGTTTTGTTACAGTGGCCATGGGAGTGGATGCACTTGAACAGTCTTGCATTCCAAATTTCTTCAGCAAGTTTCTGGTGTACTTAGATTGACAAATAAAAGTTCCTTCTTCACTCTGCTTGACTTGAAGGCCCAGAAAATAACTGAGTTCTCCCATCATACTCATCTGATATCTTGACTGCATTAGTTTGGCAACCTTTTTGCAAAGTTTGTCATTTGGAGACCCAAAAATAATATCATCAACATAAATCTGGATCAAAAGTAAGTCCTTTCCATGGTTGAGATAGAACAGTATTTTGTCAATAGTTCCTCTGTTGAATCCACTTTCCAGAAGAAACTGAGCTAAAGTCTCATACCATGCTCTAGGAGCTTGCTTAAGTCCATAAAGTGCTTTATCAAGCCTGTAGACATAATCTGGATGTTTGGAATCTACAAAGCCTGGAGGTTGTTCAACATATACTTCCTCTTCCAATTCTCCATTGAGAAAAGCACTTTTCACATCCATTTGAAAGACAGTAAACTTTTTGTGAGCAGCATAAGCCATGAATATCCTTATGGCTTCTAACCTAGCAACTGGCGCAAATGTTTCATCATAGTCAATTCCCTCCTGTTGAGAATATCCTTTTGCAACCAGCCTTGCCTTGTTCCTTACAATTATGCCATCACTGTCAATTTTGTTTCTGAATACCCACTTTGTACCAACAACCGATCTATTCTTAGGTTTTGGCACTAAGGTCCAGACTTTGTTTCTTTCAAATTCATTCAACTCTTCCTGCATTGCTTGCACCCAATCAGCATCTTGAAGAGCTTCTTCCACTTTCTTTGGCTCAGACTGAGAGAGAAAAGAATTGTAAAGACATTCATTCAAAGTACCTGTTCTAGTTCTGACACCTGCCTCAGGATTTCCAATTATCAAATCAGGTGTATGTGATTTTGTCCACTTCCTTGCAGATGGAAGATTTTCTCTAGAACTGGATGCTCCCCCATCATTCATGCTGTCTTCGGTTTCATTTTCTGATGCTCCCCCTGAAACTATGCTCTCTGAGTTGGATCCTTCAGTATTTAGATTTTCAGTACTGTCAGTACTTGGCTTATCAGAACTTGACGAATCAGAATTTGAAGAGCCAGATGTATGTTCTGATGCTTCTTGAGATGTGATAATATCTTGAGTATGCTCCCCCTGCATTGGTGCATCTTCCTTTGACGTAGTCACCACAGTTTCAATAACATCAGAGTTTAATCCATCAGAATTTACAGTATCAGGACTTAGACTGTCAGGACTTGAGGTATCAGAATATGAATCTTCATTTTCAAATCTCAGCTGATCATGATCAATGCAATCTTCAAGTCCAGTGATCTTCTTGTCATCAAAAGAGACATTGATAGATTCCATGACCACTTTTATTCTCAAATTATAGACTCTGAAGGCTTTTGTAGAAAGTGGATATCCCACAAAGATTCCCTCATCAGCTTTTAGATCAAACTTGGATAGCTGTTCAGGATGAGTCTTGAGAACAAAACACTTACATCCAAATACATGAAAGTATTTGAGATTTGGCTTCTTGTTCTTCACCATCTCATATGGTGTTTTTCCATGCTTGTTAATGAGTGTTGCATTTTGAGTAAAACAAGCAGTCTGCACAGCTTCAGCCCAGAAATAGGTTGGAAGCTTTGCTTCTTCAAGCATTGTTCGTGCAGCTTCAATGAGAGTTCTATTCTTCCTTTCAACAACTCCATTTTGCTTTGGAGTTCCAGGAGCAGAAAATTCCTGCTTTATTCCATGATTTTTGCAGAACTCTTCCATTATCAGATTCTTGAATTCAGTGCCATTATCACTCCTCAAAATTTTCACAGAATCTTTGATCAATTTATCCAGATGTTTGACATGATCAATCAGGATAGATGCAGTTTCACTTTTTGTGTGCAAGAAATACACCCATGTGTATCTGGTGAACTCATCTACTATGACCAACGCATATTTCTTCTTTGCAATAGACATGACATTCACTGGACCAAATAGATCAACATGAAGCAGATAATAAGGCTCAAGAATTGATGATTCAGTCTTGCTCTTGAACGAAGATTTTCTTTGTTTAGCCTTCTGACATGAGTCACAAAGACCATCAGGAACAAACCCTGATTTTGGCAGTCCTCTCACAAGATCTTTCTTGATCAGTTCATTTATTTTGTTGAAGTTTAAATGAGAGAGTTTCTTGTGCCAATTCCAGCTTTCTTCAGTTGAGGCTCTACTTACTAAACAGATTGCAGAACCATCAGAACTTGTTGAAAGCTTAGCTTCATAAATGTTACCACGCCTGAATCCCTTCAGAACAATTTTTTCTTTGGATTTACTAACTATTTCACAATGTTCTGCAAAGAAATCAACATGATAACCTCTGTCACAGATTTGACTTATACTCAGTAAGTTGTGTTTAAGTCCTGAGACCAGAGCTACATCTTTAATGATGACATTCCCAAGATTGATATTGACATATCCCAAAGTTTTTCCAATGTTGCCATCTCCATAAGAAACACTTGGGCCAGCTTTCTCCACAAAGTCTGATAGCAGGGCCTTATTTCCAGTCATATGTCCTGAACATCCACTGTCCAGAACTAAAATATTTTTCCTGTTGCCTTGCAATCAAAAAGACCACTAATTATTAGTTTTAAGGACCCAGACTTGCTTGGATCCTTTGGCCTTTTTAGGTTTGTTAACATTTGCAGCGGATTTAGTATCAGATTTTATGTTAACAGTTTTCTTATCAGAACTTATACTACCAGACTTTGAATCAGAACTTACACTAGAAGGAACAACAGAAACTTTCTTTAAAGAAGGTTTTATTTGATAATAATCATAGTACAAACTATGATATTCCTTACAAGTATAAATGGAATGCCATAAACTACCACAATGAAAACAAGGATTTTGTGGTTTGTATCTAACAGACTGACTCTTAACTCCTGACTTTGTAGATAAGGAGTTAATATTCTTATTCTTCCTTTGTTTCAGCAGCTTCAAAACTGCTCTCAGAACTTGATTTATCAGCATTTGCCATCAATGCATAGTTCTCCTCACTTTCAGAGTCTGAGGTGTCTGTCCAGCTTTTCTGCTTTGTGACAAGAGCTTTGCCTTTGTCACTCTTGGTCTTCTTGCAATCAGGAGATATGTGGCCTTTCTCACCACAATTATAACATTTAACATTAGCGTAATCTCCTCTGTCAGACTTTCCTCCTCTTCCTTCAAATCTTCTGAAATTCTTCTTATCAGAACTTATGCCTTTCCTGGAAAACTTCTTTCCCTTCCTGAACTTCCTATATGCAATCTTTGTGATTCCTTTCACCATAAGAGCACACAGCTTCATCATCTCCTCATCAGCATTAGTTTCAGGCAAGCTTTCAGAATCTGAGTCATCATCACTCTCAGAACTTGATGACTCAGTATCAGACTTTATGATAAGAGCTTTACCCTTGTCTTTCTTTGAGGAAGGTGGTTTGGGGGATTCCTCTTCAGCCTTGAGAGCAACTGTCCTTGACTTTCCTCCTTTCCTCTTGCTTCTTTGTTCCATCTCAAGTTCATGAGTCTTGAGCATTCCATAGATTTCATCAAGAGTTGTTTCATCAAGATTGTAGTTGTCTCTTATTGTTGTTGCCTTCAAATCCCAACATTCAGGAAGAGCTAACAGGAATTTAAGGTTTGTATCTTCAAGATCATACTCCTTATTTACTAATGACAAGTCATTCAAGAGTTTGACAAATCTATCATATACATCAGTCAATGACTCATTAGTCCTAGAGTCAAAGTGTTCATACTCTTGAGTGAGTATTGTCTTCCTGTTCTTCTTAACTGTTTCAGTTCCTTGACACCTTGTCTCCAGTGCATCCCATATCTCCTTAGCAGTCTTGCAGTTGATTACCCTGTTTGACATTACATTATCAATGGCACTATGCAATAAGTGACGTACCTTGGCATCCTTAGCAATAGATGCTATATCTTCAGCAGTGTAATCACTCTTTTCCTTTGGTACGGTCATTATTGCTTCACCTGCAACTACAACAGCGAGCTTGGTAGGTTTGTGAGGCCCTTCCTTGATTCTATCAAGGTATTCTGGATCTGTTGCTTCCAGAAACATGGTCATCCTTACCTTCCATATGGGATATTCAGATGGTCTCAATATGGGAACTCTGATAGTCTCATATCGACTCTGAGTTGATGTCTTTGATGATTCCTCAGTTTTGGTAGGCTTAGTTGGAGTTTCTGTGTCAGACATGATTATGTTTGGATCTTTAACTGTATGTGTGTTAACAGAAGGCTCTGATACCACTTGTTAGGTCACACTTTCACTGTAGAGGGGGTGAATACAGTGTTTATTACAATCAAATCAAACTTCAAGAACTTATGTAACAGAAAACAAACTTTATTTAAACAATAAACTCTGTTACAATCCGGAACTGTTATCTCTCAGTGATGAACAAAATATCACGAGAGCTGCTAGGGTTATATTAAATAATATTCTCGATAATGATAACACTTATAGTGTAAACCCTATGTCTGTGTTTATATACTACACAGTTACAAGATAATCGCTAATTGATATGGAATATAATTCTGCTTCCTAAAATATATCAATCAGATATCTTCTATTCCAAGTATTCCATTCTTCACGGAATTCCTTCTTCATGCATATCTCTTCTTATGTTTATCTTGATCTTCTTAACTTTAATCAGCTACTGTCCTTATCTGATCGTCCTTCAGCACTTAAGTTCTGATATCTATCTCCTGATGCTTATCTCCTGATAACATAAGTACTGATATCCCTTAAGTTCTGTCGTCCAGTATAAGTACTGATCAGTTAAGTACTGATTTGTTCTGTTCAAATAAGATCTGAAATCTAAACATAAAACATATTAGCCATGACATTATCAAATATATCTAACAAAATAAAAGATTAAAAAATCTTTTCACTCCCATATATATACTCTCTCCACTCAACAGTTATAGTTTTGAAGCATGGGATACACTTTACACCTGGCAACGCATGAACAGTCAGTAAAAAGTTAAAACAGGAGTTAATGGGCACGTAAAATAGGCAATAATTATCGTGCACATGCAGTTATTCAAAACCAACACGTTAAACACTAACCCATAATGATTATGACTGTTTTTAACTTACCCAAATTTATTCTGATTTAAATATGACTATTTTAGATTTTACCATAAATTAGTCAAGTAAAGAAAAATGCCACGTCAGCATCAAAAATTCCATCAGGATTTAATATCAGAACTTAACTCATATCAGATTTTAACAGTCATCAGAACATGGCTTCTGTACTCAAATAGTGAATATCTTTTTCTGTGATTCTTCATACAAATACTGACTTGTTTTCTTCAGAGTTTAATCATCAGAACTTCCTGAAAGTGTTTGTCCTAAATCCAATCATGTATGATGAGTTAGGAAGAACTTTCTTGTATTCCTTTTTGATTTCATTTTGAATTAATAAAATACTTGTTATATTTTTATGAGCTTTATCTATTTAAAGTGTATTAAATAAGATGTTCCATAGTTTAGAGTAAAGCTTCTAGAATTATAATGAGATTATAATAGTGAGATCTAAAAGATGACAACTCTAGACTTAAACAGTTCCTGATCATAGGATAACTAATTGGATGTTAGTGGATCCACAAAGATTGGTACATACTATGCTTGCTCCCTTCAGGAGGATGTCTGTTCTCATAGGCATTTGTGTGGTGACGCTATAGCTAGTATGTAGGTGCTTATTTGGGAATAAGTTCATTGAACATGACTCGATAAGTTGAACAACTAATGGAGATTACTCACGTGTCAATAGTTATTCACTGAGTGATAGTTGTACAAGTGTCCTTAGACTTGAGATCGTTAAAGGTATCTTATATATAATGAACTGTGCTTTGGTTTAGTCCTTAGTCTCAAGGACATCCATTCCATTAGGTCTATTCTGGGCATAGGGATTTGTGTATAGAGATAGTTAACGTCAATAGAGGATCTACCCCTTCCAGTATAGGAAGAGAATATCCTATGTTATTCTTAGTATGCGAGTTCTGGAATCTCTGGCCAGAGTGTATGAAATTAGAAAGGAGTTTCTAATTTGCATTAATATGAACTTTGCATTATGAATAAGAAATCATATGATTAAATTTGATAGGCTTGACACGAGATCCATGCCTTGTATTTATTCGGGATATTATAAGGGTAGAAGGAATTCATTGTACGGTAACTAGTCACTGACAGGTTCTTGATATTCTAAGCAGTGAATTCATATTATCCGGATAGTCGCGATATGTTGAGAAGCATCACTCACGATGTAGAATAAATATAATTAATCAGTTAATTATATTTAGTGAATTTTAGTATTCATGTAAATAATTAATAAAAGTTTATTATTATTTATTTCTACTACTGGCATAATATTGAACCTACAGGGTCACACCATAAAAGAATATTTTCTTTGATGAAATAATGAGAGAGAGAATTATTTTTCTAAATAGTTAAGAAAAAGAAATAATGATTAAACTAGTTTTAATTATTATTAAAACATTTTATGAAGATAAAATATGGGGGTTAATATATATAAAGATATATTATAAAACCCTAGGAGAGCCCTATAAATAGAATGAGATGGATTGCTCATTCATTCACACACACAATTTTGGTTTTGTGAAAACCCTAGCCTCCATCTTCTTCCTCTCTCTCTCTCTCTCAGAAACTCCATTTTTATAAAAGCTCAGTTTTATAAAAAGGTTCATCGAAGAGGATCGTTCTTGGTGGATACCGGTAGAGTGCTTCACACACTGAGGAGCAACTGCTAGCACTCCAATTTTATAAAGCTTCGATTCACGAGGTATGGTTTCGATTCCTCAGTTTTTCTCTTTTATACGTTTTTCTATATGTGCGGTATATGGTTTTTACGGAATAAATTATTATTTCACGCTTCCGCTCATCCGTAAATTCCATCATTGGCATTGGAGCTAGGTTCTGCATATAGAGATTCATATAAAAAATTTCAGATTTTTTTATGCATGTATGGATTTATTATGATTTTTGCAAGTTTATTTAGATTTAATTATGAATTAATTCGAAATAATTTTTGCATGAGATTTTGACTACTGATCTCGGTTCTACAAGTGTTGTAGATTGTCTAGGTATTTTTTTCATAATTTTGTGATGTGTAGATTATTTGTTATGAATTTTTTAAAATTGTTTTAATTAAAAATTCATGAAATAATTTTGCATGTGAATAATTATGATTAAAATTTGCACAATGATAGGGATAAATAAATTATGATTGTATAATTAAATACTGCATTAATTGTACAAGTTGTGGGCTGCTAGGCCCAATAAAAAGATATATGAAACTCAGACCAGAAAGGTTAAGCCTGATGGACCAGATCAGGCCTGATGGAATAAAAAAGGCCCAAAAGCCCTAATTATTAATTAATTTCGTAATTAATTAATAAGGGAAAAATCAGCTATTGAGAAGAGTCCCGATAAGGATATAAATCCTTATAGATTAGCCTCAAGGGGACCTAAAAGGATAAGGGATCAGCTTCCTACTTCCTAGGACTCCTAAGTCTATCCTAATTCAGAGGCTTGTCCACCAAGTCTCCTATACCAAGTCCAATTCAAGGACTCCCACATCTATATAAGGGGCCTCACCCCACAAATCAGAACTACGTTTTTTTTGGCTTGATTCTCTAATTCACAGAGATACGTAGGCATCTCGTAAAGGCAGATTGAGTCACGAAACACAAGAGCAGCCATTAAAGGCCTTGAGCTCTTGAATCTTAGTATTAAATACAGCAAGTAATAACCTTGGTTTTTTATCCATAACATTTGGCGCCGTCTTTGGGAAAAACGGAACAACAACCATGGCGAGAACACGGAGAACAACCAGCACTCTGGAGGAGGGAACACCATCAGGGACAACCCAGGTGATTTCATCAACCGTGGAGGTTCCTCCCCATTCAACTTATGCATCTACTCAGGAGGAAGCCCAGACAGGGGCAACTCAACCCCAGCTACAAGGGACAACTCCCCCGATTCAAGGTACGAATCCTCAAGTTCAACAAATATATATACCTGTGAATTCTCGACCCGTCGGGTATGAATATTCAACTATTGTTACTACTAACCCCCCTTATGGGATGCCCCTTCACCCTGTGGTTGGAGGAAGCGGATATGCTGGGCGAAGCGAAGCACGAGGGCGGTCGCCCCCTATATACGAGGTTTGGATCCTATCCCTGAGAATCGGGAATTTTCTGGTCCATACACTGAAAGAGACTCCGAATCTTCGGATGATGAAGTGGCCCCGAGAAGGAGGCGTCCTGGAAAAGAGCCAATGGCCGATGGAAGGCAACGCCCCCAAAGCACCCCAGGGGCGAATCCCCAAGAAGTGCAGGAAAAGATCAGGGCTCATGAGGCTGAAATCCAAAGGCTGAGGCGTGATTTGGAGGCTTACCAAGCCACCAGACCCCACATACCTCCTAGGGGGAGAAATCCTCCTCCTATCATAGACCTGGATGGTCCGGTAAGAAGAAGGGCTGCTGTCCCAAGAACTGATCCAAGAAATCTCCTTCCCCTTGGAGATCCTGATGATCCAACTCCACCCTTCACAGAAGAGATAATGAATGCCCATGTCTCAAGGAAATTTAAGATGCCCACTATCAAAGCCTATGATGGCACGGGAGACCCCGCCAATCATGTTAGGACATTCTCTAATGCACTGCTGCTGCAACCCGTGAATGATGCTGTAAAATGTCGGGCCTTCCCTCAAACCCTGTCGGGTATGGCTCAAAGATGGTACAGTCGCCTACCCCCAAATTCTATTGGATCATTCAGAGAACTAAGTCAGGCTTTTATTAAGCAATTCATCAGTGGAAGAGTCCATGAGAAAAGTTCAGCATCTCTTATGAGTCTTGTGCAAGGAGCTAAGGAATCCTTAAGAGATTACCTGAATCGTTTTACAAAGGAGGCTTTAAAAGTCCCAGATCTTGATGATAAGGTAGCCATGATAGCATTGCAACAAGGAACTAGGGATGAGTTTTTTAAGATGTCTTTGGCCAAACGACCCCCTGAGAGCATGTTGCAGCTCCAAGAGAGGGCAGGGAAGTATATCAAGGTTGAAGAATGTATGAGGAAGACCGTAGTAAGTAATGAGCCCACTGGAGGCAAGAAACGAAAAACTGATTTGGAATATATCGCTAAGGACAAATATCCTAGAACCGAACAAAACCCTGATTTAACCCCCAAGAAGGGAGGACCTGGGCAAAAGTTCACTGAATACGCTAAGCTGAATGCTCCCAGAAGTCAGATTTTGATGGAGATTGAGAAAGACAGAGATATTCGCTGGCCTAAGCCCTTGAAGGCTGATCCCGCCAAGCTAGATAAGGGCAAGTATTGCAGGTTTCACAAAGATGTTGGCCATGACACCGATGAGTGTAGGCAGTTGAAAGATGAAATTGAGTTTTTGATTCGAAAAGGAAGATTGAACAAGTATACTGGAGATGGAGGAGACAGAAATAATAATGGAAGGAAGAACTTTGAAGATCGTAGGAGGGACCAAGATGATCAGGGGCGGAATCCCCAACCTAGGGGACCAGTTATAAACACCATTTATGGAGGGCCGAGACCTCGAGGGCCTGTGATAAATACAATCTTTGGAGGTCCAACCGCTGCTGGATTGTCCAAAAATTCCAAAAAGGCATATACTAGAGAGGTTATGCATATTGTTGGAGAAGCCCCGAAGAGGGCCAGGACAGAAGTAACATTGGCTTTTGATGATTCCGACTTAGAGGGTGTGAAGTTTCCCCATGACGACCCGCTGGTCATAACGCCGATAATAGGAAATAGCCCGGTTAAGAGGGTCCTTGTGGATAATGGTGCTTCTGTGGATATCTTGCTCCACGACACCTTTCTAAGGATGGGGTATAACGACTCCCAGTTGACACCAACCGACATGCCGATATATGGATTTGCTGGAGTAGAATGTCCTGTGGAAGGGATAATTAAATTGCCAACCACCATAGGTACGGAGCCAAGGCAAGCAACGCAGATGCTAGATTTTGTGGTGGTAAAGGCTAGTTCAACTTATAATGCTATCATGGGGAGAACAGGGATACATGCCTTCAAGGCAGTCCCCTCTTCCTACCATTCAGTCATGAAGTTTCCCACCCGAAACGGGATTGGAGAAGAGAGAGGAGATCAAAAAATGGCTAGAAGCTGTTATGTGGCCTCTTTGAGGGAAGATGGAGTCGGGGGGCAGGTTCTTCCTATTGAAGATATGGATGTTCGAGAAAATGATGAGAATAGAGGAAGGCCAGCAGAAGAATTGGTTTCGGTTCCTTTAGATCCCAAGAATCCTGAGAGGATGACTTTCATTGGAGCCACATTAGAGGAGCCCCTTAGAGGGAAGTTAGTGAAATTTTTGCAAGAAAATAGTGATGTGTTTGCAGGAAGTGGAAAAGCTCTTAGAGGCTGGTTTTATTGAGGAGATTCAATTTCCGGAGTGGTTAGCAAACCCTGTAATGGTGAAGAAGGCTAATGGAAAGTGGAGGATGTGTATAGACTTCACCGATCTGAATGATGCATGCCCCAAAGACTGTTTTCCGCTGCCTAGAATTGATACTTTGATTGATGCCACCGCTGGACATGAGATGCTGAGTTTCATGGATGGGTTTAGCGGATACAACCAGATCAAAATGCATAAGGATGACATTCCAAAGGTATCATTTATCACTGACTTTGGTGTTTATTGTTATCTTGTTATGGCGTTTGGTCTCAAGAATGCAGGAGCCACCTATCAAAGGTTGGTGAATAAAATTTTTAAGGATCTTATTGGGAAGACTATGGAAGTCTATGTTGATGACATGCTAGTCAAGAGTCTAGTAAAGACTGATCATATAACCCATTTGAGGGAAGCTTTTGAGGTCCTGAGGTACCACAAGATGATGTTGAATCCCACGAAGTGTGCTTTCGGAGTAGGATCTGGAAAATTCTTGGGATTGATGGTCTCAAAGAGGGAAATTGAGGCTAACCCCGATAAAATAAAGGCAATCCTGGACATGGAACCCCCAAAAACTGTCAAGGATGTTCAGAAACTCACAGGAAGGGTTGCTGCGCTAGGACGATTCATCTCCAAGTCAGGAGACAAGTGCTTGTCATTCTTCGAGTCATTAAAGAACATTAAAGACTTTGTATGGAGTGAGGAAAATCAGAAGGCATTTGAAGAGTTAAAGAAGTATATGGGCCAGGCCCCGTTGTTGGCCAAGCCAGTTCTGAGTGAAGTTTTATTCTTGTACTTGGCTGTTTCAGAAAGCGCCTTGAGCGCGGTGTTGGTTAAGGAGGAACTGAAAGTCCAGAAACCCGTATACTTGGCCAAGCCAGTTCTGAGTGAAGTTTTATTCTTGTACTTGGCTGTTTCAGAAAGCGCCTTGAGCGCGGTGTTGGTTAAGGAGGAACTGAAAGTCCAGAAACCCGTATACTACGTCAGCAAAATTTTGCATGGTGCTGAGTTGAATTATTCAGCCATTGAGAAATTCGCTTTAGCCTTGGTAATGGCTTCAAGAAAGCTGCGTCCTTATTTTCAAGCTCACCAAATTGAAGTGCTAACAAATCAGCCACTGAGAAATATCATTGACAGTCCTAAGGCAAGTGGGAGACTGATTAAGTGGGCAATAGAGTTGGGAGAGTTCGATCTCAAGTATAAGCCACGTACGGCCATAAAAGCCCAGGCACTAGCTGACTTCGTGGTGGAATGTACCATACCCAACCAAGAAGTCGGGGGGCAGGAAGATACCATACCTCAAGACAAGGGAGTCGACAATGGGGACAAGGAGAAAGAATATTGGGTTCTCTATTTTGATGGAGCATCAAAAACAAATTCCAGTGGAGCAGGGTTGGTTTTGCAAAGCCCTGATGGATTCTTAATTGAGTATGCCATGAAGCTAGACTTCCCAACCACAAACAATGAGGCAGAGTATGAAGCCCTGATTGCTGGCCTTGGTCTAGCTGGGACACTTAGAGTCAAAAACTTAAAGGTCCGTGGAGACTCGAAGTTGATCATATCCCAGGTAAAGGGAGAATTTGAAGCAAGGGATGATACGATGGCTAAGTATGTTCGCCTAGTAAGGGCTGTGATGACCCAATTTAATGAATGCCATGTTGAACACATTCCAAGGGAAGAAAATGCTAAAGCAGATGCGCTATCAAAGTTTGCTTCATCTGAGATTGAAGAAAGTTCAGGAAGTGTGTACTTCCGTGTTTTGAAGACACGAAGCATAGATGTTAAGCTTGTGGCTCCCGTAGGCTTGGCGACGTCATGGATTGATCCCATCAAGGCTCACATTCATACCGGTTGGTTGCCAAGCGATGCAACTGAAGCACGGAAGTTAACTGTTCGGGCACTAAGGTACTCTTTGATAGATGGGATTCTTTACAAAAGATCTTTCGTGGTTCCCTACTTGAGGTGTCTCAGGCCCGATGAGGCACGCTTGGCTCTTGAAGAAGTGCATGAAGGTATTTGTGGACAACACTTGGGGGGCAGGGCCTTGGCTCATAAGATAACCCGTTTAGGCTTCTATTGGCCAGAAATGATGGCTGATGCCAAAGAATATGTAAAGAAGTGTGATCGCTGTCAGAAGCATGCACCAGTGGCCAGACAACCCCCCGAGATGCTGACCTCTATCAACTCACCTATTCCCTTTGCTATGTGGGGGATGGATATTCTAGGGCCTTTTCCTATGGCCACAGCACAAAGGAAGTTTCTGATTGTAGCCATTGATTATTTCACTAAGTGGATTGAAGCCAAGCCCTTGGCCAAAATCACAACTAAACAGGTTGCACAATTCCTGTGGGAAAACATTATGTGCCGATATGGAATTCCCCATATCCTCATCACTGACAATGGAACACAATTCAACAACGAGGAATTCAAGAAGTATTGCGAAGAAAATGAAATTGAGTTACGGTTCACCTCTGTGGCTCACCCGCAAGCCAATGGGCAAGCGGAGGTAGCAAATCGGATAATCCTGGATGGACTAAAGAAGAGAATCGAAAAGTCAAGAAATAATTGGGTGGATGAGATACTTCCCATATTATGGGCCTATAGGACTACCTGTAGAGTCACGACAAATGCAACTCCTTTCATGTTGGCATATGGGGCAGAAGCAGTAGTTCCCGTGGAGATATCACATTCCTCTCCAAGGATTCAGGCTTTTGATGAAAAAGAAAATGAGGAAGGGCAGAAGTTAGCCCTGGATTTAATCGATGAAGTGCGAGATAAAGCACACGCAAAGATAGTAGAATATCAGAAAAAGGCTTCATTCTACTACAACCTAAGGGTTAAAGAGAGGTTTTTCAAACAAGGTGACCTAGTCTTGAGAAAAATAGAGGCTTCTGGTGTCCGACAGAAAGGAAAGCTTGCCCCAAATTGGGAAGGGCCGTATAGAGTCAAGAGCGTTCAGGGTAGAGGAACCTACAAGCTGGAGACTATGGATGGTTTTGAAGTCCCGAGAACCTGGCACGCACAAAACCTGAAGGTTTACTACGTGTGAGATGGTCGAAGTACGATTCTCACTGGTCATTATGACAAGTAGGTTTAAAAGCACCTCGAAGCTTTGTTTGCATAGGATTTTTATTTTTTAGCTATTATAGATCAGGGTCGATCCCATATTATGTAAGGTTTAGGAAAACCAGACTTGAAATGTAAGAGTTTGAAATTATTTCAACCCATGGAAGTTTGACTTGTGATAATACTTGTGTGGCCCATTAAGCCGAGTTTGAATATTAAAGTATCGGAAACATGAAGGAGAAAATGCAAATAAGGAAAGTAGCATTGCCCCGCAGGGTAATAAGTTTTAGTACAAACAAAAGTCCAGACATAAATTAAGGATAAAATTACAGAATAGAAAAACTACTCCTCCATGCGGGAGCCTTCATTCTCTTTCTCCTTATCAGCGCCTTCAGCGTCCTTCGCAGGAGAAGCGGGAGGAGAAGCAGTGTTAGGATCCAAGATGCGATCATCTGGCTGAGGAGAGTCGAAGAGGGCGTCTATGCTGTCCTCTGACTCAGCCTGCTCAGGACTTATAAAGTCCTTAGGGTCGACTAAGCCCGGGTACTTCTCAGAAACAGCCTTCACGGCCGCATCCCATCCCTGAGTGAACTGTAGGGAATAAAGACCCTCATCATGAATCTCCATGAGATTCTTAAACTTGTCAGAATCCATGTAGTCATCAATGAGCTTATCCTTATCGCTCCTAAGTTTCACCAGCTCGGAATGAGCCTTAGAAAGCTCCTCTTTCTTCGTGTCCAGCTTCTTCTCTAGGACCTTAGCTCTCTCCTCCCACTTCTTCATCTCCTTTTCAAAAACATCAGAGTTACCCTTCCAAGATCTAGCCTGCTGTAGGGCCGCCTAGAAATAGGTATTACTCTGCAAAGAAATATGTATGAGTTGGCGCAAATTCATTGGGATACAAGAAAAGTTGAAATTCACAAAAGGAAGAGAAGAAAAAAGAAAATTACCGCAGCTTGGGCTTGAGAACCCAGAAGCTCAATAGTCTCGACATCACTCCCCGTAACAATGTCAGTGAAATCGTGGGGAGTGATGGAATGGTACGACCAATCCTTGGCATGTTTGGTGGATCCAACCACCGTATCGCTCCTCCTGAAGCCCCAATTAGACCTGAAGGAATGTGCCTTAAGTGGAGGATCCACATCGTCCCCCAGCTCGACCACCGGGACGTGGGGCTTAAGGAAAGTAGGACCGTCAGGTTTGCTCCTGGGATCCCTGTTTAACTTGGCCCTCTTCTGGCGGCCAGATTCCCCCTCCTTGGGCCTATTGACATTATTAATAGCCTCACAAGCTGAAAGGAAAAGCAGAAGGAATATTAAAATCCAGAAAAAAAAGAAAAAGTACGGTTAAAGAGAAGGAAAAATAATTTCGCAGGTATAAATTTACCCTTATCACTGGCCTGGGAGAGACCAACTTTCTTCAAGGAAAACTCCTCTAAAAGGGTCCAGGTGTCTGTTTTCCCATCGTCTGAAATTAAGGCTTGGTAGGCCACCTCCTCCTCATCAGTTAATCTGATGCTACCAGGACTACCATCTGATACTTTGCAAAATGGCCTACGGAAGAGTGTGGCCCAATCACCCCCAGCCCAGGTCAGCCTAACAAACTCATCCCTCCATTTAGGGTTGTTCTCGACTATAGAGTTACTATCAAAGATATGGGGAATTTTGGGCCGTTGGCGAATTAAAACCCAGCCCGGCTGACTCATGGAACTATTATAGAATTGGAAAACTTTCCTAAAGACTGCTACGGAAAGAGGGAAGCTATTCCTGAGACAAAGGACCATAAAACTAATAATGTTCCTCCAGGCGTTAGGAGGGAGTTGACAAGGGTTGATTCGTACATCGGCTAGTAAACGAGGAATAAATTCGTGAAATGGGAACCTAAGACCTGTGGTCAGGGCTCCTCGATAAATGAACAGGGTATCCCCCTCCCAATTACAAGTCCTATCCCCAGGAGCGGCTGGAGTGATCCTAAGGTGAGGTGGAAGTCTGTACAGGGTGTTCATAGACTCTATCCTACCATCTAACTCATGAAAAGTGTTACCATGATTATACGAATCTAACTCAGACAGAGAAGGATATTCATCACCTCTCGAGTTAATCATATCAATGAGGGAAGTATATGGAGATTGAATTTGGATGTTTGTACCTCTCTTAGAGACATTCATCTTCTGCAAACGAGCTAGGTCACGGTCCGCCATTAATGTGCTTCGGTTGAAGGCTTGAAACCCAGAAATACTTGAGAATGGAGGAGCTGCGGTGGCTTTGGTCACCGGAAATCGCCTTCAAAAGGGAGAACTTTAGAGAAAAATGTGAGATAGAATGAGAAGTGGGAAGTGAAGTGAGGATTCTCACTCCACACTACACTTATATAGGCGAAAAGCTCGGAATACGAGGCGTTTTTAGGCCCATTTAGCCAGGCCCAACCTAAAGGCCCATCTACAAGAAGTATCAGGAACAATCTAGAAGCTCCTGTGGAATTTAAAAAGTCAAAAATCGACCAGAACCTTAATATGGTTCGATCAGAGTCCTGATCGATGCAAAAGAGGATCCTGATCGATATCTTATTCGAACAGGAGGGAAGAAATCCCCTAAGATCGATCAGAGTCCTGATCGACAGAGAAGAGAGTCCTGATCGATATCTCATTCGAACAGGAGGGAAGAAATCTCCTAAGATCGATCAGAGTCCTGATCGACAGAGAAGAGAGTCTTGATCGATATCTTATTCGAACAGGAGGGAAGAAATCCCCTAAGATCGATCAGAGTCCTGATCGACGGAGAACAGAGTCCTGATCGATATTCCATTCGATCAGAATGGTCGAGAGCCATTTAATTCGTTCAGAGTCCTGATCAAAATCGATCAGGAATCCTGGTCGATTAAGCCCGTGTAGCAATCGACTAGGGTGTCACTTTGAAGGCCAATTCGGTCAGAATCCTGATCGAAATCGATCAGGAATCCTGTCGACCAGAGTGTAAGATCCTGAGCTAATTCGATCAGGATCCTGATCGATTTTGGCTGCATCCTGATCGATTTTGGCTGCATCCTGATCGATTTTGTCTGCATCCTGATCGATTTCGAATGCATTCTGATCGATTTTAAGCCAGAAAATTAAGGATAAGTCCCGGGAAATTAGGGAAAAATCCAGAAAATTAAGGATAAGACCCGGGAAATTAGGGAAAAATCCAGAAAATTAAGGATAAGTCCCGGGAAATTAGGGAAAAATCCAGAAAATTAAGGATAAGTCCCGGGAAATTAGGGAAAAATCCAGAAAATTAAGGATAAGTCCCGGGAAATTAGGGAAAATCCAGAAAATTAAGGATAAGTCCCGGGAAATTAGGGAAAATCCAGAAAATTAAGGATAAGACCCGGGAAATTAGGGAAAAATCCCAGAAAATAAGGGAAAAATCCCAGAAAATTAGGGAAAAATCCAGAAAATAAGGAAAAAATCCCGGAAATAAGGGAAAAATTCCTGGAAATTAAGATAATTCCTGAATAAAAGGAAAAATTCATTGTAAATGTGTAGGTCGCTCCACACTTTACGGAAAAACGAAACCCTGTAAGGGAACAAATAGACTTAACTTCTGCGAAACCTAATCAATGTTTCCCAAAAGTTGGGGGGCAAATGATAGGGATAAATAAATTATGATTGTATAATTAAATACTGCATTAATTGTACAAGCTGTGGGCTGCTAGGCCCAATAAAAAGATATATGAAACTCAGACCAGAAAGGTTAAGCCTGATGGACCAGATCAGGCCTGATGGAATAAAAAAGGCCCAAAAGCCCTAATTATTAATTAATTTCGTAATTAATTAATAAGGGAAAAATCAGCTATTGAGAAGAGTCCCGATAAGGATATAAATCCTTATAGATTAGCCTCAAGGGGACCTAAAAGGATAAGGGATCAGCTTCCTACTTCCTAGGACTCCTAAGTCTATCCTAATTCAGAGGCTTGTCCACCAAGTCTCCTATACCAAGTCCAATTCAAGGACTCCCACATCTATATAAGGGGCCTCACCCCACAAATCAGAACTACGTTTTTTTTGGCTTGATTCTCTAATTCACAGAGATACGTAGGCATCTCGTAAAGGCAGATTGAGTCACGAAACACGAGAGCAGCCATTAAAGGCCTTGAGCTCTCGAATCTTAGTATTAAATACAGCAAGTAATAACCTTGGTTTTTTATCCATAACACACAAGGACCCATGGCTGATTTGGTATTTTTCTGCTACTCCCTGATTTAAGAAATCATATTATTTTGATTTTTATTAATTTATTAATTAACTGTTAAATAATTTATTAATAATAAAATTAAAATAATAATAATATTAATAAAGAGTTATTAATAAGGGAGTAAAGGGAAAGGGGGTTACATCTCCTAATTGTAACAGCAGCAAAAGGAATCAGCAGAAAGGTAAACAGGCAACGGCAGGGAAGAAACAGAAAAAAAAAAAACATGCTGCGGCTGTGAGAGGCTCGTGCGCTGCACGCGGGGAAGGGGTGTGTTGCAGATTCCGTGAATGCGTTATACACTGTTGCGCATTTACGGAATGCGTTACACGTGTAAATGGCTCAACAGTGTTGTAACGCATTACGTACATGCGTTACAGCCCGTATGTCCACATTAAATTTGATTTTTTGGGAGTTTCGTAACTCCGTTTTGGGCATGCAATATATCGTTGGATTCGTTTTTCTGAGACGGATCTAATGGAGTGGTCAAATATTTTTTATATAAAAGTTTTGAACTGTTTATATTCCCGAAAGTGTTTTAAAGCATGTTTTAGTTGTTTTAATTGCTTTTAAATGCTATAATAAATCCATACATCATTATATCAATGTGTGACATGATATTACTTGCATGCTTACTTGTTTATTTATTTTTATATATGAGATATATGCATGTGTTTACCATGCGATGATAGATTTAGGTGAACTTAAATCAATATAAGGCGTGCTCTAGAAAATCTAGAATAGGAATCGTTTCTTGCCTTGACAATAATATTATGAATACAATCATGAGATTCTTGTGTTTATGAAACACGTAATTAAATATGAATTTTCAATTTTGAGAGAAAGGAACAACAGATTTCTATCTGTAAGAAAGGGTTATTAAGTGACGCCTCTTGACAATGCTCCACCCGATCTGGGAATCATCTAATTATCGATTATTGATTTGAAATATTTAATTTAAAAGGAAGAATCTCTTTATAATATGATTATGATTGTAACGTAATATAATCCCTCTAAAATTAAATAATATCAAGTAGTAATTGGCCAATGACACAACGGGCTTGTGTCGGTCATAGCCTTCCAACATGATAGAAAGTGGTTCTTATTTTTAAATCATTGTCGTTTCGTGCTATAGCCGAGGGTTTTGATTTCGAAATAAGAAATACTTGTCTATTACATAGAGATGTGTACATTTAATTAGAATCTAAAGGTCGTTACGTGCTACAGCCGTGGGCCGTTGGAGACTGATTCAATTATACGAAATGTTGGGTTAGACTTGACTTAGAATATTGAGTTTGTCGTGCTACAGCCGTGACTCAATTATTCAAGAGGCTAAAATTATATTAGGGAATAACATAAGATGTAATTGACAAGAGTTGTCTGCCTATTGAACATCACATGACGTTTCATGCTACAACCGAGGTTGTGTAATGGAATGTAGGATCCCTATTCCCACTAGCATTATGAATGCCTAATTTTCACTTAGGGGGTGTATAAATTAGATAAACTAGTGGGAGCCACTTATGAATAAAGACCCAATTCATATAGTGTTTTGAAATAAAATTGAATATTTTCTAAGTGTTGTTATGTGTTTATCATTTACAGATTTACTATATTCGTTATGTCTTCTGCACTATCACTCCGGAGTATACTAGATGCTCACAAGTTGATTGGTCCTCATTTTGCTGACTGGCTTCGAAACTTGAGAATTGTTCTCAGGGTGGAGAAGCTAGAATATGTGCTTGACTCACCTAAGCCTACTGAACCTGCTAACGATGCACATAATGATGAACATGTTGTGTATCGTAAGTGGATAGATGATGCAAATGTTGTTCAATGCATCATGCTAGCTTCTATGAACATTGAGCTACAGAAGCAGCATGAGCATATGGATGCTCACACTATCCTTATGCATCTACAAGAGTTGTATGATGTGGCAGGGAGGACAGCTCGATATGAGATATCGAAGGAGCTATTTGGTTGTAGGATGTCTGAGGGATCATCCGTGAATGACCATGTACTTAAGATGATCAATTTGATTGAACATCTTGGACAACTTGGTTTTGCCATGGATGGGGAGCTGAGCCAAGACTTGGTCTTGTAATCACTTCCGAGTTCGTTCTCGCAGTTTGTTGTGAACTTTTACATGAATAAGTTGGATGTCAGCCTGGCTGAACTCCACAACATGTTGAAGACTGCGGAATCGAATTCCCCCCCTAAGAAGAGCTCTGTTCTTCTAATTGGTGAAGGTTCCAATCCTAAGAAAAGGAAGAAGAACCCTTCCAAGAAAAAGAAAGTAGGTGAGAAAAAGCCTTGAAAGGCATATGTTAAGCCTATTTGTTTATTCAAGGATTTAACTCAACTCAAATAAGAATGTAATAAGTAAATAGTTGATCTATCGTCGGAGAGATCTCACAAAGTAACATCTGTCAAAGGGTTAAGAAACATTGTTCATCTACAGACTTGAAGATTCACTGGAAGAAGCTCAAGTAATTGATCAAGCCTCAGTGATATAAATCAAGATTGTAGATTTAACCAAGTGACAGAGATCTCGTCAGGGTATCAATTAATTACAGGAATTTAATCTGAAGAAAATCAAGACTTGGAGAAACATCACAGAAGTTAGTCATTCATGAACCAGACAGTACATCGAGTGTCAACATTCAAGTGGTGAAATGGATTCAGTGATTTTCAGAAGATTGTCAGAAGAGTGGTTGTTGTTCAAGAGTAGTATTAATTCTCTATTAATTAATTAAGTCATTTAAATTAATTAAGAAAATAAATTAAATCTGAAAAGATTAATTTATTGATTAATTGAATTAATTGGTTAATCAATTCTGAATTAATATTATGCATTTTTCAGAAATGATTTTGAATTTATATTCAAAAAGAAAATCAGCAAAACAGATTTGAATTGGTATGACAATTGGATTGTCATACCGAAAGTCCTACCAAGTCTTTCTGGATAGTTCTACCAAGTCATTCTATTATCCTACTGATAGTCTTTCCAAGTCAAGTAATTGTCCTACCGAAAGTTCTACCAGTTGAAAGGATTGTCTTGCTAGTTCATTTTGGATTGTCTTGCCGAATGTCATGCTGATTCAATTCGAGTGATCTGTTTACTTAAACAAACAGAAGCAGATCATTTTGTCGACACAATTGAATACACAGCCAACCACTGAAGAACACAAAACAAACAGAAGTAGAGAAATTATTATAAAATTCTCAGAGCATTTATTTCTAGCAGTTATTGTTAAATCCAATCTACTAGAAATTCTTTTGTTGTTCTTGTGTAACTATCTAGCGGATCAAAATCCCTAGAACTTAATCTCAAATCGCTTTTAGCATTTGATTCTAATTATTGCAAAAATAGAAAAAGTTCATGTCGAATTTATTCTAAATTTGTGATAATTAATTTGAGATAAATTCCTTGTAACAGATACCGTTGTTGTAACACATTTCAAGTTTAATAAAAGTTTTATTTAACTTGAATTTTGTTTCAATTTTTATTCCACATTTTATTCGATTAAACGGTATAGTTTGTATTCAACCCCCCTTCTACAAACATATTGTGACCTAACAATTGGTATCAGAGCCTTCTGATTAACGTACAAATCAAGATCCTAGACTTTTGTGTTTCTTTCACTCCTTGAATTTTTTATTCACTCAAAAAATTCATAATGACTACACAAAAAGTTGGAACCGTTAAAATTCCACTATTCGATAAAGAAAATTATATCATGTGGAAGAAGAAGATGCTATTGTTTTTACAAGTTGCTAATCCCAAATATCTGGAAGTGTTAAAGAAGGGTCAAAAAATTCCTATGGTTATTGAACCAGAGGTAATAGAAAATGATGTGGTGATCACCAAAGCTAGAACTTATGTAAAGAATCCTGAGGATATTTCTCCTGCTGAAAAAGAAGAAGCCGCCCTGGATGCTAGCCTTCAATTAATTTTAGTAGATTCCCTTGATCCCTTGATGAATAGACATGTGATGAATTGTAAAGATTCCAAACATATCTGGGAAACTATTGAGATTATTAATGAAGGCACGGAGGAAGTTAGGGAGAACAAGTTAGAAATCCTAACCTCTGAGTATGAATACTTTAAATCCAATCCAGGAGAAGGAATCACTGAAGTGTTTGAGAGGTACAATGCATTGATCAACAACCTGAACATTAATGGTAAATACTATTCCATCAGGGAGGTCAACAAAAAGTTCCTTTTAATGCTGTCAACTCATCTCGAACATAGAATCACTGCCATAAGAGAAGGAAGAGATCTGAGTGAGATTTCTTTGGAAAGGCTCTATGGTGTGTTAAAGACTTATGAGTTGGAGCAGATTCAGCAGAAGGAAGTTTACGGGAAAGGAAGAGTGGTCAGAACGTCTACTGCTCTAGTAGCTGATGAACAACAACAACAACCACAATATCAACAATAATCTCAACAGTCAGAAAGAATGGTACAGTCTTCCAAGGTTGAAGAAAAAGTGATAGTAGCAGAATTTGATCCTCCTACTACAAATGAATCAGGAGATGATTTTTATTCCTTGGAAGAACTGGAGCAATTGGAGGATGAGTCAATGGCCCTGATTGTCAAGAGATTCTCAAATGTCAAATATTCAAAAGGAATCCCAAGTTCAAGTACAAGTCCAACTACAACAGATTCCAGAAAGGTGGATCTTCATCCTCTAACACCAGTAGTGGTGGGTACAAAACAGGGATGGTTGATCGAAGCACCATTCGATGCTTCAACTGTAATGAGTTGGGACACTTTGCCACAGAATGCAGGAAGCCAAAACAATTTAGGAAGAACTCTTATGATTCTAATCAGAAGAGTAAATCTGAAAGGGCTTACCTGGCAAAGGGAAGAAGCTGGGATGATACTGACAGTGAAGATGAAGAAGTTGGGAATCTTGCTCTCATGGCTAGTGATGCAAATACCTCATCGTCAAGAAAAGAGGTAAAATTTACTGATGCTGAATTAGTTTATCATCTAGGGGGTTCCTTAGATTGTGTTCGTCGTGATAATGAATTGTTAAATCAACAAATCAAAGACCTTGATAAAGAGTTCAATGAATTAAGACTTATGCACATTAATCAAGATAAATTAAAAGAACAAGTATCTTTTCTAGAGTATAGAGTTGACTGTTATAGACAACTTGAAACTATTCTCAAAGACAAGATCACCGGTCTTGAGGCTAAGGTTAAAGCTTACTTTAATTCTTGTTCGAAGTCCAAAGAGTTTTACAATAAGCAAGCTGTTAATCAAACATCTGGAATAGGTTATGATTATAATGCTGCTATTGGAAAATTATGCATAAACTCCCCTCCTCATGTCTGTGCTAAAGGCAGGGAAGTACCACATGTGCTTAAGGGTGTTGATGAACCCCTCTATAAAGAATCAATTGCTGAACCATTTGATGAGACCTCATTTATTATTCAAGAAAAAATCCATACTGAAGATAATGCTAATGAGAAAGCTGTCTCCAAGTCAAGTGTGTCAAAAGTTCCAGTCAAGGTTGTGAAAGCAACTGAGACTAACTCAGACACACATGAGTTGGATAACATAAATGCCATGTCTACCATGCATAAGTTGCCTATTATTAATCCCTCTCATAAAGCATGTGGTGTTCCTGATTGTATGTCTTGTGCTTTTAATCTGATGTATGCTTATTTTAATGGTAAGCATGTTTCTAATGATAAGACTACTCCTCGTCAGCATGTGAATAATAGAAAGCATGATAGGTCTAAGACTGCTAGTCCTCCTAAAGCTAGAAAGGAGATATTTGTGCCTAAGCCTAAACAGAAATTTGTCAAGGCTGTTCACAAGGTCAAATGTTCAGTCATTGAGAACGTTGAGAATATTAAAATTAAGAATGTTGTTTTGCCTGATAAAGGCCAATTTTACAAGTATGTCGGACCCAGCCAAGCTTGGATTCCGAAGAAGGTCTAATCCATTTGTATTGCAGGGCATTAAACAGGTACAACCGGTAGTGTGGATTCTTGACAGCGGATCGTCAAGACATATGACCGTAGATAGAGCCCGGCTATCAAATGTGGTTGAGAAAGCTGGCCCAGTGGTTACCTTTGGAGATAACAGCAAAGGTTTAGCGGAGGGATATGGCTGTTTGCTAGCTGCAAATGTTATCATTGAAAATGTGTATGTTGTGCAAGTACTTGAACACAATCTGCTTAGTATTAGTCAGTTCTGTGACAACGGCTACAATGTTTTATTCGACAAGCTAAAGTGTCAGATTCTGCACAAGAAAAGTGAAAAACCCTCCTTGATGGGAATCCGGAAAGGAAATCTGTTCGTAGCTGACATGAACTCTGGAAGCAATCCTGAAGTCAATTGTTTCTATGCAAAGGCATCGTCAGATGAGAGTTGGCTATAGCACATGAGACTTTCTCATCTCAATTTCAAAACAATGAATTCTCTTGTCAAAAGAGAATTGGTCAGAGGTCTGCCTCAGCTGGAATTCTCCCCAGAAGGACTATGTGAGGCTTGCCAGAAAGGAAAGTCAAAGAAAGCAAGTCACAGAGGCACTGACACATCTTCCATAACTGGTGTTCTGCAATTATTGCACATGGATTTATTTGGACCAGTTAATGTCCTTTCGATGTCAAAGAAGTGTTACTGTCTTGTGATAGTTGATGACTATTCCAAGTATACGTGGGTTTTATTTCTTCACTCTAAGGATGAAACACCACAAGTTGTGATTGATCATATCAAGATGATTGAGTTAGATTCTAATGTCCCTGTTAGAGCAATTAGGTCAGATAATGGAACAGAATTCAAGAATTCACTTCTCAATGGATTCTGTACAGACAAAGGGATTACCAGACAATTTTCAGCTCCTAGAACCCCTCAGCAAAATGGAGTGGTAGAAAGGAAGAATCGTACATTGATTGAAGCTGCAAGAACGATGTTAAGTGAATCAGGTCTTCCAATGTACTTTTGGGCTAAAGCTGTCAATACTGCATGTTATACTCAGAATCGAACTCTAATCAACAAAGACTTCATGAAAACTCCTTATGAGATCTTGAATGAACAGAAACCTTCCATCAAATACTTTCATGTATTTGGTGCCAGATGCTTCGTGCTCAAGGATGGAGATGATCGTCGTGGTAAATTCGAGGCAAAGGCATATGAGGGTATTTTTGTTGGATATGGAAGAAGATCATACAGAGTGTATATCATTGATCAACACAAAGTAACTGAAAGTGTCAATATTACATTTGATGACACTAAACTCCCTAGTATCCAAACTGAAGATCCTTCTGAGAAACTGAAGTTTGATGATATGTCAGATTTAGAATCAGAACATGGTCAAGAACCTGAGGTTGTTGCTGGTGAAGAACCTGTTAATCATGATGATACTCAAGGTAATAGTGATGGAAACTTTGGCAACAATGGAGATACCACTGCTACTGACGGAGAATCTTCAAGTCAACATGGCAACAACTCAGGGGGAGATGCTGAAGGATCATCTAGTAGGACACAACATCCCAATGAATTTCAAGGCGAATCGACAAGATCAAATCTTTCAAGACATACTGTCTGGAATAAAGCTCATCCTTTTGAGTTGATTATTGGTGATCCAGATGTTGGAGTCAGAACTAGATGTGCTACTCAAAATGAGTGTCTGTTCTCAGGATTTCTTTCTGAGATGGAACCTAAGAAGATTGAGGAAGCACTGACTGATCCAGATTGGGTGATTGCTATGCAAGATGAACTCAATCAGTTTGAAAGTCAACAAGTCTGGAAACTGGTACCTAGACCTACACACAAGAAAGCTGTTGGTACTAGGTGGATATTCAGGAATAAACTAGATGAAGATGGTGTGGTTACAAGAAACAAAGCAAGACTGGTAGCTAAAGGGTATTCTCAAGCTGAAGGCATTGATTATGATGAAACCTATGCTCCAGTGGCTAGACTAGAGGCCATCAGGATATTTTTGGCATTTGCAGCATATTCTAACTTTAAAGTTTATCAAATGGATGTCAAGAGCGCCTTTCTGAATGGAAAGCTGGATGAAGAGGTATATGTAGAGCAACCTCCTGGTTTTGAAGATCCAGATCATTTGGATTTTGTCTTCTTTCTTTTCAAGGCTATCTATGGACTCAAACAGTCTCCGAGAAAATGGTATGACACTCTCTCTGAATTTCTTCTTGAAAATAGCTTTATTAGAGGTGTCATAGACAAAACTCTCTTTTCTAAAAAGCATAAGAATGATACTATATTAGTCCAAGTCTATGTGGATGATATAATATTTGGGTCTACTAATGATAATCTCTGCAAGAGATTTGCTAAGTTAATGCACAGCAAATTTGAATTGAGCATGATGGGAGAGCTGAAGTTCTTTCTTGGATTACAAGTAAATCAAAGGTTAGATGGAACATTTATTTGTCAATCCAAGTATCTCAAGGAACTCCTCAAAAAGTACAATCTAGAGGATTCTGCATCAGCAAGGACTCCGTCAACTACAGCTGTCAAGCTTAGACCATGTGAAAACTCCATTAAGGTAGATGTCATAAGCTACAGAGATTCAGATTACGCAGGAAGTGTTGTTGATAGGAAAAGCACCTCAGGGAGTTTTCAATTCCTAGGTAGCAGGCTAGTCTCATGGTACAGCAAGAAACAGCAAACAGTTTCCAACTCAACGGCCGAGGCTGAATATATTGCTGCTGGAAGCTGCTGTGCTCAGATCTTGTGGATTAGGAACCAGCTACGAGACTATAGCTCTGTATTGAACAAAATTCCTATTTTATGTGACAATACAAGTGCAATAGTCATCACCAACAACCCTGTGCAGCACTCAAGGACAAAGCACATCGACATCAGGTATCATTTTATTAGAGAGCACGTCATGAATGCAACTGTTGAACTATTTTTTGTTACAACAGAAGAACAAATAGCAGATATTTTCACTAAACCTCTTGATGAATCCACATTTACCAAATTAGTTGGTAAATTGGGTATGTTGAATAGCTTTAGTGATTAAACTTGTGAATATCTGAAATCTGTTCTTGAGTGAATTTACAAATGAATTTTTCATAAATGAAAAATTCATTTGCAAATTTATTTTATCATTTTCCAAAATTTCCTGCTTATTTCTATGTAATTTTTATTATCTCATCTGTTTTATTTACTCTACTTGTTAATTTTAAATATCTCAGAATATTTTATTTTCACTAAAAAAAATTTCTATGAATTTTACCTTCTAAAATTCAACAGAAATCTATTTTTGGAATGAAAATAATTAATTCTGAAATATTGTCTTTATTTTTGTAAATACTTTCTGAATTTTTACTATTAATATAAGACTTTATTTCAATTTTTCATATTTATTAATATTTTCTGTAAATATTTAATTGTCTCTCTACTGAAATGACAATCGGCAAGACAATTTAAATTGTCTTGCTGAAAATCATTTCAGTATATATATATATATATATATATATATATATATATATATATTTATGTGTGTTTATTTTGATTTTAATGCTGCTATGACAATCGGCAAGACAATTGAAATTGTCTTGTTGAAAGTCATTTTAGTCTAATTGTGTTTTATTTTGTTAATCAGTATAGTTTTATACTGGCAAGACAATCGGTATGACTATCAATTGTCTTGCCAGTTATAAACCTTATATATAAATATTTTCCTTTTATTTTATACTGGTATGACAATCGGTATGACTATCAGATTATCATACCAGTTATATATATTTAGTGTTTATTATTTTTATTACTCTTATTTCTTCTATTTTCTAATTTGATTTTGCCTTGTAAGACTATCGGTATGACAATCGGTAAGACTATCCCAAATTGTCATACCGGTTGTCTACTTATAAGTTTTTTTTGTTGTTTTGGTAAGTCATTCAATCAGTTTTTGTTTTTGTTAAAAATTTCAACAGTCTTCAGTTATTTTTCCCTCTTCTCTCTCTATCTCTCATATTCGAACCAGATCAAATCTTCCTCCATTATCTTCCTTGCTCGAGTTTTTACTCAGCAAACTAAAACTTCACTCCTGTGATATATACATACAAGTATATACTTACAGAAGTTCTGCCCATTTTTTCTTTTCTTTTACTTCGATTCGATTTTTCCCCAAAATCAGTTTTTTTTATTTTATTTGTATTTTAATTTCTGTTTTGTGTCTTTTGGCTTTTCAAATATGCGTTTGTGAGTTAAGAATTTTAACGAGATACATTTCTGTCTAAATTTTTCGATTATAATTAATTTAATTCGAATTATTAAATTAATTTAATTAATTCGAATTTTCTTAATATTATTCTTAAAATTCTGAAAGTGTGTGTCTTATTATTATTTTTAAATGGCTCTCAATTTCCAAATTATTTCGCATAATCTTGTTGGTTATTTTAATCCAGATAAATGTGATGTAGAAAAATTTAAGCCATGGATTAGATTTTTAAATGACCATTCAATTGTTAGCTCTGCTATTAAATCAAATGTGATTTTAAATGTTGATCTGCTAAGACTGATTTGCACAACCTCTACTGTGGCCGATGATTTTAAATCATTTTCATTCACCGTGGCAAACACACAGTATGTGGTTGATGAAACAGTCGCCAATCAAGCTTTAAATTTTCCTATGGACAATTTCTGTAATTTACCCTCTGAAAATGATATTTCAAACTTTTTCCATGCTATTCACTATCAGGGGGTGATCAATTTAACCAAACTTTCAAAATCCAATTTGGTGTCTGAATGGGACATTTTCTTCGATACTCTTTCTAAAGTGTTTGCCAACTGCACTAAATCCAACTTTCACAACATCACTTCCACTCTGCAGTATATTGGTCTTGCGGTTGTTTTCAATCAAAGGATCAATTTTGGCAAACTACTTTTACCCATTCTCTTGAGACGTCTCACTACTGCTTTACGTGATCATTCTTCAAATCGTAGGGTCTCGTGTTACTATGCTCGTTTTCTCATGCTTATAGCAGATCATCTTCTCACACCTGAGCACAAAGCCCTTTTTGCTAACTCCGCAGTAACTGAACCCCCTCCTGTAAGCAAAAAGATTTACACCCGCCAAGACACAACTTTCAAATTCATGCAAGTTCCAGTACTTGTATTTGCTTTCATGGCCACTTATATTCCCTTACCTATTTTCAATCTTCCCGGTCATGAACAGCAAGCTCAACCTCCAGTGGTTCAAGCCACCCAGGCTCCTCCAACATCAGATGCTCTTCCATTACAGGTAGTAATTCCTCATTCTCACTCCATTCCTACTTCTGTTAAAAGACCCCCAGTGGTTGATAGGACTGACCATGAAGTTGTAGAACCACAACTTCAATCCCAGGTCATAGAGCCAAACACAGAGTCACAACCTATCTCAACCTCTCTCCCACTGTCTAAAATGTTACCCAGAAGGTTAATAGGAAGTAGTGTATTGGTGGATGTGAATGAACCCTCAGATCTGCCTCCTCCGAAGAAAAGAAGAACATTTATTGAGGCATCTGAAAGCCCATCCTTGTCCTCCCAACAGGACATGGACTTTGAAATGGCCACTGAACAGTTACTAGAAACATCTTCTCAACAGGATGAATCTATTGAAATTCGCCATAGGGCCATGGCATCTTGTACTGAGTCAAGCACAATTCCATTACTCACAATGGAACCATACATACCCGTAGATGATACTCTGGACACGGAGCGAGGAGTGCACATATAGTCTGTTATAGTGTCTACCATAGTTACGGCAGAAGAGCAGTCACATGCTTCTGAGGGAAAATCTGACTCTCAGCCACCTTTAATAGAGTCATTTTCTCCCCTCCCAGATCCAACACCTCTGGCTCCCTCACGGGATTCTCCACTCGCAGATTTATCTGGAGAAAGTGGAGGGCAACTCGGTCAATCTATCCCTGAAGCAATGCAGACATCTATTTCACATGAAATGATAGGTTTGATTGAGGATCGGGACTCGCAAATTCCCATTGCACCACCACTGACCTCTCTTGAAGAGGCTAGGGTGATTTTAATTACAGGTACAGAAGAACAGCAACAGGAAGACTCCTCACGAGCAATTATATTGAGAGAAACACAAGCACGTAAGGTGAGTGAACCAAACACGAGTGAAATTCAGGTGAGAGCACACACAGACACGGACACTGAAAACCTGTTAGCTAAAATTGCTGCTTTAAAAGAAGAACTTGCTAAAAGCCAAGCTGAAGCTAAATCATTCAAAGCACAAGTGGTTGAACGGTCTTCTTCTTCCACCTCTGTCAACAATCAGCTGGCACTCATCAGGAATGATATCTCAGATCTCAAGACCACTGTCATACCAAAGCTCAATTCCATTCAGGAAACTCCAACTTTATCAGCTGATGACATTTCTAACTTCTGCTCTCTACATACAAGAATGACTTCTCTTGAAGACCTGGTTGAAATGAATAATTCACTAGACTCCTCCAGATTTCTAAAGATAGAAACGGGCATGGAACATCTTAATGAAGGGATGAAACAATTGTATTTCATGATCAAGAATTCTCACTGCCATAATGAAGAACAAAGAACTTACTTTGAAGGGCCGTCTGGTGGAGGCTCAGGCTCTGGAAGTGATGGAGGTCATGGAGGTTCTAAAGGAAAGTCAGTAGAGGATCCATCAACTAAGGGGGAGAAGAAAGGGAGTAGTGGAAAGGGAAAAGAAAAAGATACCTCTGCTGGAGACAAAGGAAAGGCTGATGATGTCTACTACAGTGGAGAACAGGATGACTTTGATATTTTTGACATTCCCACTGAACCAGTCTTGGAAGATAAAGATGGTTTATTTGAAGCTGAAGAGGAAAGTGATTTTGGAGAATGGGAAGAGGAAGCTACAGTGGATCCTATCTTTGAGAAAGAGTTTCAGCAGCAGCAGTCAGAGATGAAAAGAAAAGAAGCTGACTCAAAAAGGTCTCCTAGATCATTGACATGAGGAAAGACATACAAAGAACAGAAACTCTTCAAAAGCAACGTCTTCATGATATTAAGGCTCAAGAAAGGAGAAGAGATGTCAGACTGAAGATTGGTGAAAAATGGGATGAAGCTAGGAGAGTACTTGATATGCCTCAGCTGAGCACTAACAATGATAGGCAGTTCCTACATCTTCTTGACAAGCTGGAAATCTCAAATCCTAACAATGACATGTACATGAATGCTATCAAGACTGAAGTCTCAAGGATCACAGCTGCTTTTGACAGATCCCTAAATGAGATGAGCATTTTTTTATATTGTCAGAGTGAAGGATCTTTCAAGGTGTCACTTCATCTGTTTGAGAATCATTCTTTGTCAGAGATTTGGGTTCTTCTCAACAAAGTAAAAAGAAGCTCACAATTGAATGAAGTTCTTCGAGAAAGGCTTAAAGAGTTTACCAGCAGGGCTAGTCCTCAAGTGGTCAACAATCCTCATCAGGTGAGATTCTTTAAGTCTGATTGTCTTCAAATCTGTCAGCTAGATGCACAATCTCTTAAAGACTACTCAGCTAAGCATCTGGTCTGGATGGAACATCATTTAAGAACTGTTGGATACTCATCCATGTTGAAGACTCAAGCTGCTGATTTGATTCAAGCTTATTGTGAAAAGAATATTAAAAGGTACAATCAGTTCAAGAATAAGCTGAAGTCAGTTGGAGTTCAACCAGTCAGACCAGCAAGCTTTACTTCAGAAAAGGATCGTGTCTTTGACAAGGAGTTGCTTCAAGATTTAGAAGAAGGTGAAGTCAGAAGAGAAGACAACTGAAGTCAATTAGCTCAAAACTCAATGTAATATGATTAGAGCTTTATGAATCAAGATAGACTAATGTAGTTATATGTTTAGGCTAGAGGAACATCTATATTGTATTCACTTGTAAATTTCTTTTGGAATCTGGAAAATGTTAAATATAATCCAGAACTTTTCTGCTATTTACTTTGCATTACTGTTTATATCTTTTTCTTATTTGTTAGTTGAGTTATCCTCTAGGTATTTGTTGTTATTGTCTAACAAATAAATAGGGGGAGATTGAAAGGCATATGTTAAGCCTATTTGTTTATTCGAGGATTTAACTCAACTCAAATAAGAATGTAATAAGTAAATAGTGGATCTATCATCGGAGAGATCTCACAAAGTAACATCTGTCAAAGGGTTAAGAAACGTTGTTTATCTACAGACTTGAAGATTCACTGGAAGAAGCTCAAGTAATTGATCAAGCCTCAGTGATATAAATCAAGATTGTAGATTTAACCAAGTGACAGAGATCTCGTCAGGGCATCAATTAATTACAGGAATTTAATCTGAAGAAAATCAAGACTTGGAGAAACATCACAGAAGTTAGTCATTCATGAACCAGACAGTATATCGAGTGTCAACATTCAAGTGGTGAAATGGATTCAGTGATTTTCAGAAGATTGTCAGAAGAGTGGTTGTTGTTCAAGAGTAGTATTAATTCTCTATTAATTAATTAAGTCATTTAAATTAATTAAGAAAATAAATTAAATCTGCAAAGATTAATTTATTGATTAATTGAATTAATTGGTTAATTAATTCTGAATTAATATTAGGCATTTTTCAGAAATGATTTTGAATTTATATTTAAAAAGAAAATCAGCAAAACAGATTTGAATTAGTATGACAATTGGATTGTCATACCGAAAGTCCTACCAAGTCTTTCTGGATAGTTCTACCAAGTCATTCTATTGTCCTACCGATAGTCTTTCCAAGTCAAGTAATTGTCCTACCGAAAGTTCTACCAGTTCAAAGGATTGTCTTTCTAGTTCATTTTGGATTGTCTTGCCGAATGTCATGCTGATTCAATTCGAGTGATCTGTTTACTTAAACAAACAGAAGCAGATCATTTTGTCAACACAATTGAATACACAGCCAACCACTGAAGAACACAAAACATACAGAAGCAGAGAAATTATTGTAAAATTCTCAGAGCATTTATTTCTAGCAGTTATTATTAAATCCAATCCACTAGAAATTCTTTTGTTGTTCTTGTGTAACTATCTAGCGGATCAAAATCCCTAGAACTTAATCTCAAATCGCTTTTAGCATTTGATTCTAATTATTGCAAAAATAGAAAAAGTTCATGTCGAATTTATTCTAAATTTGTGATAATTAATTTGAGATTAATTCCTTGTAACAGATACCGTTGTTGTAACACATTTCAAGTTTAATAAAAGTTTTATTTACCTTGAATTTTGTTTCGATTTTTATTCCGCATTTTATTCGATTAAACGGTATAGTTTGTATTCAACCCCCCTTCTACAAACATATTGGGACCTAACAAGCCTATTCAACCAAAAGCTGAAGACCCCAAGAGCAAAACTGTTTGCTTTCACTGTAACAAGGTGGGGCACTGGAAGAGGAACTGTAAGGTTTACCTTGCAGAATTGAAGAAGAAGAAGGGTAGTGAGACTACCACTTCTGCTTCAGGTATGTTCATGATTGAAGTGAATATGTCATTAAATCAAATTTGTACTTGGGTATTAGATACCGCCTGTGGTTCTCATATTTGCAATTCGTTGCAGGGACTAAGGAGAAGTAGGACTCTTGAGGAAGATGAGGTGATTCTACGGATGGGAAATGGAGCAAGAGTTGCTGCTGAAGCTGTAGGATCATTTCATTTACATATGCCTACGGGCAAGACCATTGTTTTAAATAATTGTTATTTTGTTCCTTCGATTGTGAGGAATATTATTTCTATTCCCATGTTAGACTTGGATGGATTTTCGTTTGTTATTCAGAATAATAAATGTTCAATTCTTAGAGATAAGGTTCTTTATGGAAATGGTATTTTAAAAAATGGTTTGTATGTATGTGACGTAGAGCATGATTTACTACAAATTGAACATACTAATAAAAGAAAAAGGGATGATGAAAATATCACTGTTTTGTGGCACTGCAGACTTGGTCATATTAGTGAAAATAGACTGCGGACATTGCATAAGGAAGGGTTACTTGACCCCTTTGATTTTGAATCATATCCTACATGCGAGTCTTGTCTATTGGGTAAAATGACCAAATCTCCATTTAGTGGACATGAAGAGAGGGCAGATTTGCTAGGATTGGTACACACAGATGTATGTGGACCAATGCCTACGCAAGTCATGGGTGGATTTTCATACTTCATTACTTTCATAGATGATCGATCTAGATTCGGATATGTGTATTTGATGAAACACAAGTCTAAAGCCTTTGAAAAGTTCAAAGAATATAAGCATGAAGTGGAGAAACAAACCAAATATAGTATTATAACTCTTCGATCAGATCGAGGTGGTGAATACTTGAATGGAGAGTTTCTAGATTATCTCAAAGAAAACAGTATAGTCTCCCAATGGACTCCTCCATATACTCCACAGTTGAATGGGGTATCTGAAAGGAGAAATCGAACTTTGTTAGACATGGTTCGGTCCATGATGAGCTATGCGAATCTTCCAGTATTCCTGTGGGGTTATGCATTGGAAACCTCATCATATTTACTGAATAAGGTGCCTTCCAAATCTGTCCCTAAAACTCCATATGAGATATGGAAAGAAAGGAAACCGAGTCTTAAATATGTTAAGATTTGGGGATGTCCAGCTTATGTCAAGAAAGTTGACCCAGATAAGCTGGAATCTCGATCCGTAAAATGTAGTTTTGTGGGATATCCTAAAGAGACTTTAGGGTATTACTTTTACACCTATCATAGGGTGTTTGTCTCCAGACATGCTACCTTCTTGGAAAAGCGGTTTATCCTTGAAAGAAACAGTGGGAGCAAAATTGAACTTGATGAAGTTCAAGAAGCACAAACTACTACGAATCAAGTGGAAACACCTGTTCAGACTGAACAACCTTCTGTGGAACAGCCCATTCGTAGGTCAGGGAGAGTGTCTCGCCAACCTGAGAGGTATTATGGCCTTGTCATTGAGAATGACAATGAGTTGTCAATCATTGATGATGATGACCCTATGACCTATAATGAGGCTATGAGTAGTGTTGACTCAGAGAAATGGCAAAGTGCCATGAAATCCGAAATGGAATCTATGTATACCAACCAAGTATGGACTTTGGTTGAAGCACCTGAGGGTGTGAAGCCTATTGAGTGCAAATGGGTATACAAAAGAAAGATTGGAGCAGATGGCCGGGTAGAGACCTATAAGGCCAGGCTCATGGCAAAAGGATTCAAACAAAGACAAAGGATTGACTTTGATGAAACTTTTTTGCCTGTAGCCCTATTAAAATCAATTCGGATTTTGCTTACGATTGCTGCTTACTACGACTATGAGATCTGGAAAATGGACGTGAAAACGGCCTTTCTCAATGGGAAACTTGAAGAGGAAGTGTATATGACACAGCCAGAGGGTTTTCTTTCTAAGGGAAATGAACACCTAGTGTGTAAGCTGCTGCGAACCATATATGGTTTAAAGCAAGCTTCTCGTAGATGGAACATCCGTTTTGATGAGACAATCAAAGAGTTTGGTTTTATCAAAAACATAGATGAACCATGTGTCTACAAGAAGGTTAGTGGGAGCGTGGTAACATTTCTTGTATTGTATGTGGATGACATACTTCTTATAGGAAATGATATACCGATGCTGCAATCAGTCAAAGTGTGGCTATCGAAGAACTTCACTATGAAGGACTTGGGAGAAGCATCCTACATTCTCGGTATGAAGATCTATAGAGATAGATCTAGAAGAATGATAGGTCTTACCCAGGGTACATACATCCAGAAAGTGCTTAAAAGGTTTAACATGGAAAACTCCAAAAGAGGTCTCATACCGATGAGCCATGGAGTGTCCCTTTCTGAAAAGATGTCTCCTAAGACAACTGAGGAAAGAGAGCGTATGAGTAAGATTCCTTATGCTTCAGCAATAGGATCTATCATGTACGCGATATTATGTACTAGGCCTGATGTTGCTTATTCAATCAGTGTGACGAGCAGATATCAGTCTAATCCAGGTGAAGACCACTGGAAAGCAGTGAAGAACATCCTTAAGTACTTTCGAAGGACTAAGGATATTTTTCTTGTTTTTGGTGGCGGATCTGAGTTGAAAATAGAGGGTTATACTGACTCTAGTTTCCAATCAGAAAGTGATGATAGCAAATCCATGTCAGGGTACGTGTTTACTCTGAACGGTGGTGCGATTAGTTGGAAGAGTTTCAAACAATCTACAATGGCTGACTCCACAGCGGAAGCAGAATATATAGCTGCAAGTGAGGCTGCAAAGGAAGCCGTTTGGATGAGGAAATTTGTTTCTGAGTCGAGAGTTGTTCCTAGCATTGAGGAGCCTATTGTGTTGTATTGTGATAACAACGCAACAATAGCACAAGCCAAGGAACCTAGGTCTCATAAAAATTCCAAACATGTTTTGCGATGCTTTCATTTGATTAGGGAAATCATTAAAAGAGGAGATGTCAAGATTGAGAGAGTTGACACACATAACAACGTAGCAGACCCACTCATAAAGTCATTGTCTCAGATTCACTTTGATCGTCATAAAGAGAAGATGGGTATTAGATACCAGGGTGATTGGCTTTAGTTCAAGTGGGAGATTGAAAGTGTTTGTCCTAAATCGAATCATGTATGATGAGTTAGGAAGAACTTTCTTGTATTCCTTTTTGATTTCATTTTGAATTAATAAAATACTTGTTATATTTTTATGGGCTTTATCTATTTAAAGTGTATTAAATAAGATTTCCATAGTTTAGAGTAAAGCTTCTAGAATTATAATGAGATTATTATAGTGAGATCTAGAAAATGACAACTCTAGACTTAAACAGTTCCTGATCATAGGATAACTAATCGGATGTTAGTGGATCCGCAAAGATTGGTACATACTATGCTTGCTCCCTTCAGGAGGATGTCTGTTCTCATAGGCATTTGTGTGGTGATACTATAGCTAGTATGTAGGTGCTTATTAGGGAATAAGTTCACTGAACATGACTTGATAAGTTGAACAACTAATGGAGATTACTCACGTGTCAATAGTTATTCACTGAGTGATAGTTGTACAAGTGTCCTTAGACTTGAGATCGTTAAAGGTATCTTATATATAATGAACTGTGCTTTGGTTTAGTCCTTAGTCTCAAGGACATCCATTAGGTCTATTTTGGGCATAGGGATTTGTGTATAGAGATAGTTAACGTCAATAGAGGATCTACCCCTTCCAGTATAGGAAGAGAATATCCTATGTTATTCTTAGTATGCGAGTTCTGGAATCTCTGGCCAGAGTGTATGAAATTAGAAAGGAGTTTCTAATTTGCATTAATATGAACTTTGCATTATGAATAAGAAATCATATGATTAAATTTGATAGGCTTGACACGAGATCCATGCCTTGTATTTATTCGGGATATTATAAGGGTAGAAGGAATTCATTGTACGGTAACTAGTCACTGGCAGGTTCTTGATATTCTAAGCAGTGAATTCAAATTATCCGGATAGTCGCGATAAGTTGAGAAGCATCACTCACGATGTAGAATAAATATAATTAATCAGTTAATTATATTTAGTGAATTTTAGTATTCATGTAAATAATTAATAAAAGTTTATTATTATTTATTTCTACTACCGGCATAATATTGAACCTACAGGGTCACACCATAAAAGAATATTTTCTTTGATGAAATAATGAGAGAGAGAATTATATTTCTAAATAGTTAAGAAAAAGAAATAATGATTAAAATAGTTTTAATTATTATTAAAGCATTTTATGAAGATAAAATGTGGGGGTTAATATATATAAAGATATATTATAAAACCCTAGGAGAGCCCTATAAACAGAATGAGATGGATGCCTCATTCATTCACACACACAATTTTGGTTTTGTGAAAACCCTAGCCTCCATCTTCTTCCTCTCTCTCTCTCTCTCAAAAACTCCATTTTTATAAAAGCTCAGTTTTATAAAAAGGTTCATCGAAGAGGATCGTTCTTGGTGGATACCGGTAGAGTGCTTCATACACTGAGGAGCAACTGCTAGCACTCCAATTTTATAAACCTTTGATTCACGAGGTATGGTTTCGATTCCTCAATTTTTCCCTTTTATACATTTTTCTATATGTGCGGTATATGGGTTTTACGGAATAAATTGTTATTTCACGCTTCCGCTCATCCGTAAATTCCATCACTTCCATCAGAACTTGTCCTCAGAATTTATGCAATTGACACTTAACTGTTTGTTAAAAACAACTTAATCATCACAGTAATTTTTCATCATTCATATGGAGTGAAAGTGTGTGCATTCAGCAACATATTAGATAAGGATTAAAGTCTGATCAACTTTAGTACATCTTAGAAATAAGGCATAACTAAGAAAAATGCTTAAAATCTGTCATCAGTCATGATGTCTACTATAGAACAAATTTATGCATGAGTCCACCACAACTGTTTGTGCTCATTTTATGCATCTTTTGAAATTCCTTTTTTACAGTGGCTTCTCAGTGTAAGTGAGTCACGACTGCTTATCAGAATTTATGCTGTCATCAGAGTATTTCTCCAGTAATCATAGAGTGTGAAAAGTCACCAAGAAAAATATTTGCTTTTCTAATGCATATTACTTAATACCAGCAATGCACTTGGGTCGTCCCTTCCACATTTTTACTCTAGATCTCAAAGGAGTACCTGACTTTTATTCTTTTCTTTTCTTTTCTTTTCTTTTCTTTTCTTTTGATAAGTGAGGCTTATCAGCTTTAGTTCATTCTTAAGATTTACTAACATCAGAATTTGACAGATAAGAAACAAGAATCTAGTTTGTGACTTAGTAATAAGATACACAAAGTAAACTTGACTAAGCTCTATATCAGAATCTGCTTGTGTTAATGAGTTTCCACATAAACAACTAATTCAAACATGGGATTTCTAGTTTGTTAAAGACTACTAGGTCAATATCTAGCACAGTTATCCTCATTGGATTGAATAGTCAAAGAACATTCAAAACACTTATCAGAGTATATAAATCCACATCAGATAACAATCAGCATTTAAAGAATTTTCAAATTAAGCACAGATTACATATAGATAATATAGTCTGTAGACAGTGATCATAAAGTCTGATGCATGAGAATGAAAACTAAGCAGATTTAGAAAAAGAACCTGAAACCATTCCCAGTTCATTTACCAATCTTATAAAAGTAGCTTCACATAGTGGTTTTGTGAAGATATCTGCTAGCTGTTGATCTGTTGGAACAAAATGCAATTCCACTGTACCTTCATCCACATGTTCCCTTATAAAATGGTACCTAATGCTGATGTGCTTTGTCATTGAGTGTTGAACTGGATTACCTGTCATAGCAATAGCACTTTGATTATCACAGTAAATAGGGATTTTACAAAATTCTAACCCATAATCCAGTAACTGATTCTTCATCCAAAGAATCTGTGCACAACAGCTTCCTGCAGCAATATATTCTGCTTCTGCAGTTGATGTGGAAATTGACTTTTATTTCTTGCTAAACCAAGAAACCAATCTGCCTCCAAGAAATTGGCAACTTCCACTAGTGCTTTTCCTGTCTATTTTGCATCCTGCAAAATCTGCATCTGAGTAACCAATTAGCTTAAATTCTGATTCCCTAGGATACCACAATCCTAGATCAGATTTACCCTTCAGGTACTTGAAAATTATTTTCACAATTAATAAGTGAGGTTCTCTTGGATCATCCTGAAATCTTGCACAAAGACAGGTAGCATATATGATATCAGGTCTACTTGCAGTTAGATAGAGTAATGAGCCAGTTATACCTCTGTAGTTAGTAATATCTACTGATTTACCAGTATCCTTATCTAACTTGGTTGCCGTGGCCATGGGAGTGGATGTAGTTGAACAATCTTGCATTCCAAATTTCTTCAGTAAATTTCTGGTGTACTTGGATTATCAGATAAAAGTGCCTTCTTTAGTTTTCTTGACTCGAAGGTCCAGAAAATAGCTGAGTTCTCCCATCATACTCATTTAATATCTTGACTGCATTAGCTTTGTAAGCTTCTCACACAGTTTGGAATTAGTAGAACCAAATATGATATCATCAACATATATATGTACCAAAAGTAATTCATTTCCATGGTTAAGGTAGAATAAATTCTTGTCAATTGTGCCTCTGTGAAATCCACTTTCCAGAAGGAATTGAGCTAAAGTCTCATACCATGCTCTTGGAGCTTGCTTAAGACTATAAAGTGCTTTGTCAAGCCTATAGACATGATTGGGAAATTTAGGATCTACAAAGCCTGGAGGTTGTTCAACATATACCTCTTCTTCCAATTCTCCATTGAGAAAAGCACTTTTCACATCCATTTGAAAGACTTTAAACTTCTTATGAGCAGCATAAGCTAAAAAGATCCTTATGGCTTCTAATCTAGCAACTGGTGCAAATGTTTCATCATAATCAATACCCTTCTGCTGAGAGTAACCTTTAGCAACCAGTCTTGCTTTATTCCTTGTAATTATGCCATCACTGTCAGTTTTGTTTCTGAAAACCCATTTTGTACCAACAACTGATCTGTTCTTTGGTCTTGGCACTAGGGTCCAGACTTTATTTCTTTCAAATTCATTTAACTCTTCCTGCATTGCTTGCACCCAATCAGCATCTTGAAGAGCTTCTTCCACTTTCTTTGGTTCAGTCTGAGATAGAAAAGAATGATAGAGACATTCATTTGAAGTTGCAGTTCTAGTTCTGACACCTGCTTCAGGATCTCCAATGATTAAATCAGGTGTATGTGCTTTAGTCCATTTCCTTACAGATGGAAGTTGATCTCTAGAACTGGATCCTCCCCCATGATCCATGCTGTCTCCATCAACATTTTCCGATGCTCACCCTATAGTTATGCTCTCTGAGACTTCAGAATATGAATTTGATTTTTCAGAAGTTGAAGAATCAGAGCTTCCAGAATTATCATACTTTGGCTCATCAGAACTAGATTAATCAAAACTTGAAGAGCCAGTGACAGGTTCTGATGCTTCTCGAGAGTCTTGAGATGTGGTAGGATCTTCAGCTTGCTCCCCCTGGACAGGTGCATTTTCCTTTGGAGTTGTTACCACAGTTTCAATGACATCAGAACTTACAGGATCTGAATTTTCAGAATCAGAATTTAAATCTTCATTCTCAAATCTCAGCTGATCATGATCATCAAAATTTTCAAGTCCAGTAATCTTCTTATCATCAAAAGAGACATTGATAGATTCCATGAAAACTCTTGTTCTTAAATTGTAGACTCTGAAGGCTTTTATGGAAAGTGGATATCCAACAAAAATTCCTTCATCAGCTTTTAGATCAAATTTTGACAGCTGCTTAGTGTGAGTCTTAAGAACAAAACACTTGCAACCAAATACATGAAAGTATTTCAGATTTGGCTTCTTCTTCTTCACCATTTCATATGGTGTTGTTCCATGCTTGTTTATGAGTGTTGTATTTTGTGTAAAATAAGCAGTTTGCACAGCTTCAGCCCAAAAATAGGTTGGTAGCTTTGCTTCATCAAGCATTGTTCGTGTAGCTTCAATGAGACTCATGTTCTTTCTTTCTACAACTCCATTTGCTGTGGAGTTCCAGGTGCAGAAAATTCCTGTTTGATTCTATGATCTTTGCAGAACTCTTCCATGATTGAATTCTTGAAGTCAGTGCCATTATTACTCCTTATGATTTTAATAGAATCTTTGATCAATTTATCTAGCTATCTGACATGATCAGTTAGGGTAGATGCAGTTTCAGTCTTCTTGTGTAAGAAGTATACCCATGTGTACCTTGTGAACTCATCTACTATAACCATAGCATATTTCTTCTTTGCAATAGACATGACATTGACTGGATCAAATAGATCAAGATGCAGTAGTTGATAAGGCTCAAGAATTGATGACTAAGTTTTGCTCTTGAATGAAGATTTTCTTTGTTTAGCCTTTTGACATGAATCAAAAAGGCCATCAGGAGCAAATACTGTTTTTGGCAGTCCTCTCACAAGATCTTTCTTTACTAGCTCATTTATATTGTTGAAATTGAAGGGTTTTAGCACATAAACGCAACGAAAATGTAAATTTAAATCTTAAAAAAAACGAAACCCTCCGCAGGATCCATGCGAAAAATAATATTTAATTCGTAGTTCAGTATGTTTACCTTAAGAAGCTTTACGTTAATGGAAAGATGGAGGTCTTTAATAGCGATCCAAGAATGATGAATGAAAATCCCTAGCAGTTGCTCCTCAAGTGTGAAGCACTCCACCGGTATCCACCAAGAGTACAATGTGATGGAGGAGGAAGAGGTTGAGAGAATTAGTTGCCTCCCTCTTGTTCTACTTTAGAATTAGGGTTAATTATTTGGGTTGAGGCAAATAGGGTTTATAATAGTATATTTATAGGCAAAATTTTCAGCTGAAAATTTTCCATAAAATATTATTATTATTAACCCTTTAATTGATTATTCTTATTAACCAATTAACTAATAATTAAAACACCTTTTAATCATTAATCCCGTTTCTAAACACTTTAGAAAAATAATTCTCTCACTTGATTTAATTTCCAAAATTAAATTCTTAATTAATAATATTAAGAATTAATTAAATCTCATTTAATCAATTATTAAATCTGCTAATTAATTATTTATTTCACGAATAAATAATTACCAGCCATTATTAATTATTCCTCCACCATTAAATCATTCTCTTTTATGGTGTGACCATGTAGGTACAATATTAAGCCGGTAGTAGAAATAAATAATAATAAAACTTTTTTTAACATTATTTATATAAATTCTCTAATTCATTAAATATTATTAATTAATAAATTAATCATATTTATTCTACATCATGAGGGATACTTCTCAGTATATCGCGACTATCCGGATAATACGAATTCACTGCTTAGAATACCAAGAACCTATTCAGTGAGTAGTTACCGTACAATCAATTCCTTCTACCGTGCAATGTCATGATTAAATACAAGGCATGGAACTTGTGTCAAGCCTATCTTATTTAATCATTTGCTTTCCCATTCACTATGCTTAGTTCTATTTAATGTAAATTAGAAACTCCTTTCTAATTTCATTCACCCTGGCCAGAGATTCCTGAACTAGCATAAGTGGATCAGCATTGAACATTCTCTTCCTTCACCGGAAGGGGTAGATCCTTTATTGATCATACACTATCTTCGTGTACAAATTCCTAAACCCAGTAGAGCCCTTATAATTGTCCCTGGAGACTAAGAACTAAACCAAAGCATAGTTCAGTGTACACAAGATGACTATGATGACCTCAAGTCCAATGATACTTGTACAACTATCACTATGTGAACAACTGCTGACACGTGAGTGAACTCCATCAGTTGGTCAGCTGTGTGAGTCATGTTCAGTGAACTTATTCTATAATAAGCACCTACATACTAGCTATAGTGTCACCACACAAATGTCTATGAGAACAGACACCCTTCATAATGAAGCAAGCATAGTATGTACCGATCTTTACGGATTACTAATTATCAGTTAGTAATCCTACGACCAGGAAATATTTAAGTTTAAAGTTATCATCTTTTAGGTCTCATTATTATGATCTCATCATAATCCATAAAAAGCTTTACTCTAAACTATGGTATATCTTATTTAAACACTTAAATAGATAAATCCCGCAATAAAACCAAAACAAGTCTTTTATTAATATCAATGAAATCAAAACAGATTACATAAAAATTATTCCTAAATCATCATACATGATTTGACTTAGGACACATCTCTTTCAGAAATTTAAATGAGAGAGTTTCTTGTGCCAATTCCAGCTTTCTTCAATTGATGCTCTACTCAACAGACAGATTGCAGAACCATTAGTACTTGTTGAAAGTCTGGCTTCATAAATGTTACCATGCCTATATCCTTTCAGAACCACTTTGCTTGTTGAATTACTTATAACTTCACAGTGTTCTTCAAAGAAATCCACATGATAACCTCTGTCACAGATTTGACTTATACTCAACAGATTGTGTTTAAGTCCTGAGACTAGAGCTACTGATTCAATGATGACATTCCCAAGATTGATCTTGTCATATCCCCGAGTTTTCTCAATGTTGCCATCTCCATAAGAAACTCTTGGGCCAGCTTTCTCCACAAAGTCTGATAGCAGGGCTTTATTTCCAGTCATATGTCCTGAACATCCACTGTCCAGAACTAGGATGTTCTTCCTGTTGCCCTGCAATCACAAAGACCACTAAAGGTTAGTTTTAAGGACCCAGACTTGCTTGGATCCTTTGGCATTTTTAAGTTTGTTAACATTTGTAGTGGATTTAACATCAGAGTTTATGCTAACAATTTTCTTATCAGTATTAACATTATCATACTTTGCATCATACTTTACACTGGAAGGAATTAAAGTTACTTTCTTCAAAGAAGGTTTTATCTGATAATAAGCATAGCACAAACTATGATATTCCTTACAAGTATAAATGGAATGCCACACACTACCACAATGAAAGCAAGGATTTTGTGGCTTAAACCTAACAGACTGACTCTTAACTCCTGACTTAGAAGGTAAGGAGTTTATATTCTTATTCTTCCTGCAAAGGAAGCCAGATGGTTAGAATTTCCACAGTTATAGCATTTCTTTCTAGGAGCATTCGGAACAGCATATAATTGTTGTTTTTATTCACACCTTCCTTTCTATTCCTATTTTTCCGAGCTTCCTTTACCTTGTTTACACTGGTAATCTCTTTCAGCTTATGTTTAAGCTGCTTCTTTGTCATCAAGCCTATGTTAACTTTACTTGGTTTATCCTGTTCTAATTTGTCAGAAGTTGACTCTGCTATCACTTCTGTCTCAACATCTTTCATCTTTTCAGAATCAGACTTTAAAGTTTCAGTTACAAATTTAACAGGATTTACCTGTAATAACCCCAAAATTTTGGACTTTTTGTAACCCCAAACTTTTCATGCCACACTTTGTAGAGGTTCTTTTATTATTACTCTGAGATCTTATTAGTACTCTATATGGTATATAAGTGTATGTAAAGATCGTCAGAATCCAAATTCGAACACTTTGATTTTTCGCGAAAATCCACCAGATACCGAAAGAATTGAGTATAAGATAACAGGATAAAGAGGATTTAAATTCAAGGATTATAAGAGAGGATCATAAAAGGAATATAATGTATTGAGAAAGGTTAAGGAAACCCAAGTAATAAGATCCCGGGTATGATCCCTCAAATGATAAACGAGAATGAAAGTTCAGCGAACCGTATAACAGATCAGCGGTCATTAGCCAAGTAATTAGGAGTTAATCAAAGAGGTTAGTGATGATGATGTCATCACACCAACAATAAGAAGACAAGTGTGGGAAGATGACATAGGAGGATGACATAAGCATGACAAAAAGGGAAGGAATTGTTGGTTGATTATAAACCACACAAATTTTACCATGGTTAAAAGGTTAATTAACAAAACAAAAGGGGAGCAACCAAGCCAAGGCAAAACAAATCACAAAACACAAAGTTGACTTCACCTTTCCAACAAGAAGCTCTCGGCTTCATCTCTTTTTCAAAGAAGACAAAATTCAAATTCAAGTTCCAAGCCTTGTAAATTAGTGAGGTAATTATCTAAGGTTCCTTGTACATAGATATAGATATCCTATGAATCTAAGCTTCAAATTCCTTTACAATCTCTTCCAATAATTCATGGAAGAATAGAGTGAATAGTGTTTTTCAAGAACTTGAAATTTTGATCTTGTGTTTTTGTTTAGATAAAACTTTAGTAAGGATTTTCCAAGGTTGTTTCAAGCTCATTAGTTACTCCTACTCACAAGGAAGGTATAATCTCTTAACCTAGCATTATTATTGAATGTTAAGAGCTTATTATGAGTAGTATAGTTCATGAGAGGCATGATTATTGTGTATTTAGAGATTGGTTGGTTTTGTGATGTTTTTGGAGTTGTAAATCTTGATTATTAGTTAATGAACTTAAGTATTCTCTTAGTTCATGATTGAGAAGTAGTATAAATTGGAAATCTTGAGATGTTGGGGCTGTTGTAGTAGTGTATGGATGGAGTTTGGTTGTAATAATGATTGTGGGTTGATTGTGGATTGATTGGGAGTAGTATAAAATTTGGTAATCGCGTAAACATAGCCGTCGTAATGCCCGATTTACTCTAGACTGTTTTTGTTATTAACATCAGGACCCATGAACTCCCTGTTAGGTTTTGACCATTGCCATTATTAGATATTTCATGTTACGAGCTTCGTTTTGATATGTGGTTCGCGTGTATCCGATGTACGGTTTAGGAGAAACGACCGTTTTAAGTAACGGCGTTTCGCGAATGAACCATTACCCCTCGCCTTACTTTAAAACCTTGGTTAAGGACCTTAAATGACTAATTGGGGTATGAAACAATTATGTAAAGTAGATTAGGCAGTTGGTAGGGTACTCGCAAAAGAATTGCCTTAAAATTCCTAATGGTTAATTTATTAAAAATGGTGGAGCCGAGGGTACTCGTGCGACTTAAGTGAATCGTTAAGCGCGAAAGCGAATGTTAGGGTCTAATTGGTTAAAGTATAGATTCTTAAGCGAGTTTGGTTTAATTCCAACTTATATGTGGTTTATAGGTTACCAGTCTCATCCCAGGACTTTTACCACCCCCAGTCACTCAGGCAAGTTTTCTACCCGTTATACTGTTGTTGTGATGTATATATGTATATGCATTATCTTGTGATAGATGCATGATGGTTAATTAGCGAATCTTGCGATATATTGGAGCATGCTGATATGGTATATATGCATGTATGTTTCGTAATCTTGATATGTAATTGTTGATTCAATTGCTTATAAGTTGCATAATACCTATGCTAGAGATAAGCAGTAGTTGCGTATACCTTTAGTATAGGGGACCCAAAGGCGAACATTTTCTATAACCGGGAGTCGATGTTCCTGAGTATATTATATATATTTATAAATATATATAGATATAATTTTCAAAACTATTGATCGAATAAGGTTTATTCGATAACTTTATTTTATTAATGAATATTACTTTGAATATTCATTCGAGGACTTATGACTCTGTTTATTCTATTTAATGAATATTATATTGAATATTCATTCAAGGACTTATGACTCCGCTTATTTACTAAATAATATTCTTTATTTTATTAAAGAATAATATTTCGATAATCAAACTTATTTTCGATTATTCAAATAAAGATCGTACTTTCGTATAAGTATATCTTTGGTTATTTAATATTCATTTCAAGTATGAGTTTTAAAACTTCTACTTCAATTATTTTTATAAAGATTATTCTTTATGGGAATATTATTTAAATAATAATATTCAGATATTTTCTAATATATTGGGACTGATTTATTTTATTAAATCAGCATTACTCCAAACATTCTTAAAAATGTTTCGAGTCTTCAAAATGATTTTTAAAAGTTAGGGCGGATCCCAAAACTCATTTTTTTATATTAAAGATCCTCCTTTCAAAGGGGATTTAAATACTCGCTTAAAACCTGAGGGATCCGGCTATGTGGTGTATTTTATATTTGCAACAAGGTTGCTGTTTTGATAAATGAATTGATTACTTACCCAACGTTCGGGAAGTAAGTCCATCTAATTGAGTCGGCATAAGCGACAGGTCGGGGTACGGTCTATCAAAGTGTAAGTGGCTGGGTGGCAGCCCATCAACGCGTAAGAGGCCGGGTGGCGGTCCAGCACAAGGTCCTAATGAGGCCAGGGTAATGACCGGTGGGGGATTCATCCATCTACTAGTAGAAAAGGTTACTTATTGGTATCTTTGCCTGATCAGCAAGATATCGGTTTATGCCAAAATTCTTTTCTTTCCAAAATTCATTGGATATTGCAAACTCTATTCAAACTTTACATAACAGAGGTTTCCAGGAAATGTATAAGAGATATATATGTGGATATATATATCGGGACTAAATAAAGTATCTCGTAACTTCATTTCATTCAATAATATTACAAAGATTGAATCTATTCAAGTCTTAACTTGTGGTCTCATCTATGGGATGAACTTTTGAAACATATTATACTTTGAACAGTGGTAGTTCAAGTAGTTTTCTAAAATGGTATAAGTATAGTGAAGTAATTGGTAACTTCATTTTCCTTTAAGCTTATATCCAGTAAGTAATTACCTTACACTTGATAAAGGGTTCTAGTAAGTTATCCATTTAGATACTTGCATTATTGTTTACACTATATATTTTCTTGCGAGCTGTAATGCTCACTCTTGCTTCATTTCTTCATCACACAACAACAGTTAGGAAAGATGGCCAGGCTCAAGCAGACCCAGCGCAAGCGCGTGGGAAGCGTCCCGCGTCTTCCCGTTGATATCGTAGCTGTTATAGCTGCAGAGGTAGATCTATTTGTAGATCAGGCATTCGACTTTCGGGAATCAATTATGTATAATTATAACTTGTGGAAGATAATGGCAATTAACTGTAAACTTATCAAGTAATCATTTTAGGTTGTAATAACTTTTAAATTGTGGATTCAAGGACTTGTACTTATTTCAATTTCATCTCTGAGACTATAACGTGTTGTGGTGTGTGTTAGTGTGGGGTCACAGCATGAGGTTATTTATTATTAATTAAGTTAAGTGATATTGTGGAAATAATGACCGTGACGACCCGGATCCCCGACCCCGGATCTGGGGGTGTTATAGAAATTGTATCAGAGCTAAGCGTTATAAACCTCAGAGATGATGCGACGATATAATAATAAACTCACAAAGATAATAAGAACTCTTGTCAAGTTCATAGTCGGACTACTTAAAGTAACACTGATAGTTAAAACCCTTACGGGAACCCTTATAAGTATCATGATAGTAACTTAGCTCGTTTAATGTATAGGCTCATGAGATAGAGGACCCAGAGATGTTCGAGCGTGAGCATGATGAGGCACTGCTAGATGCCGAGGATCAGGAGGAGCCTGAGATGGAGGAGGAGGAGGAGGAGGAGGAGGAGGACCCCTCAGAGGAGTCAGAGACGGAGGTTATTGCGAGTTCAGATGAGGAGGACCCGGATGAGGTCCTAGTGGCTGAGGAGCATGTCGGAGCTATGGTAGAGTACAATGGTACCCCTTTACCCTCACTCCCGGTGGTCAGAGCTCCTACCCCTGCACCACTATCTTGGAGACCCTTATGATGACAGCTCTGAGACCCATACTCCCGAGCCTAGGCAGACCGAGGAGGCACCCCCAGCGGCTCCGGATTCACCACCTCTCGACCCTGCCCATAGGCAGTCTTTGTTAGCTCACGACTATGTTCAGGATGTACTGAGGACTCGAGTGGCTGTTGCTGAGGCCCGGCTGGATGAGGTCAGGAGGGAGTTGGAGGTGGAGAGGGCTGGTCGGCATGCCCGATCTTATGAGGCTAGAGCTACCATACCCCGATCCCTGAGAAGGGAGCTGAGTGGGATAGAGCTCACGGCCCGTGCGAGACTCCGATCACTCCAGGGGGACAGGCATGGCAGGATCTCTAGGAGGCAGGCTGACTACATTTTCCGTCGTGCGATGGAAAGGGTGTGGGAGCTGACCCGCTTCGGTGTGTGATTCAGGACCAGTGATGGGGTAGTCTAGTCGTCTAGTTAGTCGAGGCCATAGTAAGAGCCAATTTTCTGGGATAGTTGACTTGTATATAGCATCCCTTTCTCTGACTAGACAGATAGACTCTTCTGTATCACTTTTGGGCAGATGGCTGTAGAACTGTTGTACTTTTGACCAGATCAAACTATGTATTTCTCGCATTATGTATATATTTGTTTCCTTTCAGTTCAGTTCCTTAGTGACGAGATCACTCTTTTTATCGTTATTATTACTGCACTTCTTATTAGAACTGTCATAATATAATAGAATTGCGAGATACATTCTCCCCATTATAGAACTGTGCAAGGCACAATTTTATGTATGATTGTGACCTAACATTGAATTTCCCAAAAATTTATCAGTATCATGCCGCCAAGAAAGATTGGAACTAGGGCGAACCCTGGATCTGAGGACCAGGGAAGCCATAACCAGGACGGTAGGAACCAAGAACACCGTGAAGAGGAAGACGGGGATTATGTTGAGCAGGATGACTCCCTGTATGAAGAGGAGGAGGAAACATATAATGTTGAAGGATTTGAGATAGAGGCTGAAGAAGGAGAAACTGAGGTTGAGCAACCAGTACCAAACCCAGGCATGGATCCCATAGGATAGTTCATGCAACTGTTAAGGCAGAACTTGGAACGTCAACCCAACACACCCCCTCAAGGAAATAACGATGATGTGGTAAACTCTTTCAGGGCTTTCAAGTCCCTTAAGCCCCCTAAGTTCCACGGATCAGCCGACCCAGTTGAGGCAAGGGCATGGCTAAAGGAAATGGAGAAATCCTTTGAGATTCTGAGTACCGATGAGGCACAGAAGACTGTATTTGCTACCTACCTTCTGAAAGGAGAGGCTAACTACTGGTGGGAGGCCAAGAAAACCATGGAGACAGATGCTATTATAATCTAGGAGAGATTCAGTCAGTTGTTTTTGGGAAAGTATTTCCCGAGGTTTATGGAGAACCAGATGGAGCTCAAGTTCTTGGAGCTAAAGCAGAATAACTTATCTGTAGCAGAGTACGAAGCAAAATTTACTGAGTTATCAAGGTTTATGCCGGAGTTTGTGAGCACCGAAGAAAAGAAAGCTGGGAGGTTTCAGTAGGGACTGAAACCGTGGATTCAGAATAGGGTGGCAATCCTTGAGCTTACTGATTATGCCACTCTGGTGCAAAAGGCAACAATTGTAGAAGCCGGAAGTGAAAAGATGCAGAAGGAAAGAGAGAAGAAGGGAATAAAGAGGAAAAGTATGAGCATGGGTGGAGGTTCCGCAGGAGGGAGCTTCCCAACTAGATTTAATCGAGGAGGAGTGTCCCTACCGGGAAAGAATACTGGGTTTAAGCGGCCAATGAGTGTGAATGTGAGCCAGAGCGGCCAGAAGTCAAGAATGTCATATTCCAACCAGTCTCGACCCCCATTGCCAGCCTGTAACACTTGTGGAAGAATGCATTTTGGGGAGTGTAAAGGAAAGCTGGTAATCTGCTTCAAGTGTGGTCGAGAAGGTCACTATTCGGACAAGTGCACTTCGACAGCCCCTATTAACCGCCCAACTACCACTTGTCATCATTGTGGATGCCCGGGTCATTAGAAGAGGGAATGCCCAATGAACAAACCAGCAGCTTCAGGAGCAAGCAGAGCTGCTTCTAATAAGCCACGTACTGCGAGGACTTTCAACATGACAGTCCAAGATGCTATGAAAGACTCAGATGTGATAGCAGGTACCCTTTCTCTAAATTCAATCAGTGCAAATGTTTTATTTGATTCTGGAGCAACTAAATCTTTTATATCAAAGGACTTTGCGCATAAATTAAGACTTAAGACTAAACCCTCGATAGAACCCTTACAAGTGGAAATAGCCAACCATAAAATTATTCCCGTTAACCAGATTCACCCCGCCTGTGAGATAGGCATAGGGGAACAATCTTTTAGTGTTGATCTGATTCCTTTTAAATTAGGGGAGTTTGATGTAATTTTGGGAATGGACTGGCTATCTAGCAATGATGCTCAGATAGACTGTAAGGGGAAGAAAGTTAAGTTGAATATCCCAGGGAAGAAAGGAGTCATATTTAGAGGAAAGAGGCCGACACAGAAATTTTTGACCATGGCCCAGGCCAATAAGATGCTACGAAAAGGAAATGAGGCTTACCTAGCCTATGTGGTGGACACCCAGAAGGAGGTGTCCAACTTGCAAGATATTCCGGTAGTCAGCGAATTTGAAGATATCTTCCCATAAGACCTCCCGGGACTATCACTCGATAGAGTGATTGAATTTGCTATTGAGTTGGCCCCAAAGAAGGCGCCAGTTTCAAAGGCACCTTACCGGTTAGCCCCATTAGAAATGAAGGAATTAGTTACCCAATTGCAGGAACTTTTGGATAAGGGTATGATAAGACCCAGTGTGTCTCCGTGGGGAGCACCAGTGTTATTTGTTAAGAAGAAAGATGGGAGCATGAGACTGTGCATTGACTACCGAGAGTTGAACAAGCTAACTATAAAGAACAGGTACCCGTTACCTAGAATAGTTTTTGCCTTAAAAATTTGGAGGCACTACTCGTATGGAGAGAAGTGCGAGATTTTCACAGACCATAAGAGCCTCAAGTACATATTTACGCAGAAAGAGCTCAACATACGCCAGAGGAGATGGTTAGAACTAATCAAGGACTATGATTGTGAGATTCTCTATCATCCAGGGAAAGCCAATGTGGTGGCTGACGCCTTAGCAGGAAGGAAAGACTCAAAATGATAATGACTTCGGAGGAATTGATAAGGGATTTCGAGAGAATGGAAATAGAAGTAAAGGTAACCGGAGCCGGAACTGAAAAGCTGTTTGAGATCTCGATGCAACCAGAGTTATTGGAAAAGATTAGATTGTGCCAAGAAAATTAATAAATGAAGGCAGAGAGTCAATGACTGGAGAAGAGATCCATACTGAGAGAGATGATAAGGGGATAATGAGGTATTCCTACAGGATTTGGGTTCCGAACGTTCAAGAGCTTAAAGACGAGATTTTGGATGAAAGCCATAGTTCAAGGTATTCCATTCACCCGGGAAGCACCAAGATGTATAGGGATTTGAAGGAGTATTACTGGTGGCCCAACATGAAGAGGGACGTAACAGAATGGGTAAGTAAATGTTTGACTTGCCAAAGAGTAAAGGCGGAGCACCAGAGACCCAGTGGACTTTTACGACCCCTGGAGATTCTCAAATGGAAATGGGAACAGCTAGCCATGGATTTTGTTATCGGCTTACCAAGGACGAAAGCCAAGCATGATGCCATATGGGTGATTATAGACTGACTGACAAAGTCAGCTCATTTTATTCCTATCAATGAGAGATACACGGTCGATAGACTGGAGGACATTTACCTTAAGGAAATAGTGACGCGATACGGAGTCCCAGCGTCCATTATCTCAGACCGAGACCCCAGGTTCAACTCCAGATTTTGGAGGAGCTTTCAAGAATGTGCGGGGACCAAATTAAATATGAGTACCGCTTACCATCCCCAAACGGATGGGCAGAGTGAAAGGACCATCCAGACACTAGAGGATATGTTGAGAGTCTGTGTAATAGACTTTAAAGGAAGTTGGGATGATCACTTGCCATTGATCGAGTTTTCTTATAACAATAGCTTTCATGCCAGCATCGGAATGCCGCCTTATGAGGCCCTGTACGGAAGAAGGTGTCGATCTCCCTTATACTGGGATGAGGTAGGAGAGCGGAAGATGCTCGGACCCGAAGTGGTCCAAAGGACCAAAGACATAGTGGATCTCATCAGAGGACGGCTGGTAGCAGCCCAAGACAGACAGAAGAAATATGCAGACTAAGCCCGAAAGGACAAGGAGTATGAAGTAGGGGACTTAGTACTGCTAAAAGTATCCCCTTGGAAGGGATTAATGAGGTTCTGAAACAAAGGGAAACTAAGCCCAAGATACATTGGACCTTTTGAGATACTAAGACGGATCGGGAAGTTGGCTTATGAGCTAGCCTTACCCCCGAACCTACAACAAGTTCATAATGTGTTCCATGTGTCAATGCTAAGGATGTATCATCGGGATGCCAGACACATAGTGGAGTACGAGCAGGTGGATATGCAACTAGATCTGACTTACATGGAGAAACCAGTAAAGATTATGGATAAGAAGGAGCAGGTGCTTCGGAACAAAGTGATCAAGCTGGTCAGAGTGCTATGGCAGAATCATAATGTGGAAGAATCAACTTGGGAACTAGAGAGCGCAATGCTAGAAAAGTACCCCTGTTTGTTTTCTATTTGATTCCGGGACGGAATCCTTTTAAGGAGGGGAGACTGTAATAACCCCAGAATTTTGGACTTTTTGTAACCCTTATGAATAGTGATTTTGCTGATTATGCTGAATAAGAAAACTTTTCATGCCACACTTTGTAGAGGTTCTTTTATTGTTATTCTGAGATCTTATTAGTATTTTATATGGTATATAAGTGTATGTAAAGATCGTCAGAATCCAAATTCGAACACTTTGATTTTTCCCGAAAATCCACCAGATACCGAAAGAATTGAGTATAAGGTAACAGGATAAAGATGATTTAAATTCAAGGATTATAAGAGAGGATCATAAAAGGAATATAATGTATTGAGAAAGGTTAAGGAAACCCAAGTAATAAGATCTCAGGTATGATCCCTCAAACGATAAACGAGAACGAAAGTTAAGCGAACCGTATAACAGATCAGCGGTCATTAGCCAAGTAATTAAGAGTTAATCAAAGAGGTTAGTGATGATGATGTCATCACACCAACAAGAAGAAGACAAGTGTGGGAAGATGACATAGGAGGATGATATAAGCATGACCAAAAAGGGAAGGAATTGTTGGTTGATTATAAACCACACAAATTTTACCGTGGTTAAAAGGTTAATTAACAAAACAAAAGGCGAGCAACCAAGCCAAGGAAAAACAAATCACAAAACACAAAGTTGACTTCACGTTTCCAACAAGAAGCTCTCGGCTTCATCTCTTTTTCAAAGAAGAAAAAATTCAAATTCAAGTTCCGAGCCTTGTAAATTAGTGAGGTAATTATCTAAGGTTCCTTGTACATAGATATAGATATCCTATGAATCTAAGCTTCAAATTCCTTCACAATCTCTTCCAATAATTCATGGAAGAAGAGAGTGAATAGTGTTTTTCAAGAACTTGAAATTTTGATCTTGTGTTTTTGTTTAGATAAAGCTTTAGTAAGGATTTTCCAAGGTTGTTTCAAGTTCATTAGTTACTCCTACTCACAAGGAAGATATAATCTCTTAACCTAGCATTATTATTGAATGTTAAGAGCTTATTATGAGTAGTATGGTTCATGAGTGGCATGATTATTGTGTATTTAGAGATTGGTTGGTTTTGTGATGTTTTTGGAGTTGTAAATCTTGATTATCAGTTAATGAACTTAAGTAAGCTCTTAGTTCATGATTGAGAAGTAGTATAAATTGGAAATCTTGAGATGTTGGGGCTGTTGTAGTAGTGTATGGATGGATTTTGGTTGTAATAATGATTGTGGGATGATTGTGGATTGATTGGGAGTAGTATAAAATTTGGTAATCGCGTAAACATAGCCGTCCTAATGCCCGATTTACTTTAGACTGTTTTTGTTCTTAACATCAGGACCCGTGAATTCCCTGTTAGTTTTTTACTATTGCCATGATTATATAGTTCATGTTACGAGCTTCGTTTTGATATGTGGTTCGCGTGAATCCGATGTACGGTTTAGGAGAAACGACCGTTTTAAGTAACGGCGTTTCGCGAACGAACCATTACCCCTCGCCTTACTTTAAAACCTTGGTTAAGGACCTTAAATGACTAATTGGGGTATGAAACAATTATGTAAAGTGGATTAGGCAGTTGGTAGAGTACTCGCGAAAGAATTGCCTTAAAATTCCTAATGGTTAATTTATTAAAAATGGTAGAGCCGAGGGTACTCGAGCGACTTAAGTGAATCGTTATGCGTGAAAGCGAACGTTAGGGTCTAATTGGTTAAATTATAGATTCTTAAGCGACTTTGGTTTAATTCCAACTTATATGTGGTTTATAGGTTACCAGACTCATCCCAGGACTTTTACCACCCCCAGTCACTCAGGGAAGTTTTCTACCCGTTATACTGTTGTTGTGATGTATATATGTATATGCATTATCTTGTGATAGATGCATGATGGTTAATTAGCGAATCTTGCGATATATTGGAGCATGCTGATATGGTATATATGCGTGTCTGTTTTGTAATCTTGATATGTAATTGTTGATTTAATTGCTTATAAGTTGCATAATACCTATGCTAGAGATAAGCAGTAGTTGCGTATACCCTTAGTATAGGGGACCCAAAGGCGAACATTTTCTAAAACCGGGAGTCGATGTTCCCGAGTATATTAAATATATTTATAAATATATAGATATAAATATATATAAGGTTTATTCGATAACTTTATTTTATTAATGAATATTACTTTGAATATTCATTCGAGGACTTATGACTCTGTTTATTCTATTTAATGAATATTATTTTGAATATTTATTCGAGGACTTATGACTCTGCTTATTTACTAAATAATATTCTTTATTTTATTAAAGAATAATGTTTCGATAATCAAACTTATTTTCGATTATTCAAATAAAGATCGTACTTTCGTATAAGTATATCTTTGGTTATTTAATATTCATTTCAAGTATGAGTTTTAAAACTCCTACTTCAATTATTTTTATAAAGATTATTCTTTATGGGAATATTATTTAAATAATAATATTCAGATATTTTCTAATATATTGGGACTGATTTATTTTATTAAATCAGCATTACTCCAAACATTCTTAAAAATGTTTTCGAGTCTTCAAAATGATTTTTAAAAGTTAGGGCGGATCGCAAAACTCATTTTTTATATTTAAGATCCTCCTTTTGAAGGGGAATTAAATACTCACCTAAAACCTGAGGGATCCGGCTATGTGGTGTATTTTATATTTGCAACAAGGTTGCTGTTTTGATAAATGAATTGATTACTTACCCAACATTCGGGAAGTAAGTCCATCTAATTGAGTCGGCATAAGCGACACGCCGGGGTACGGTCTATCAAAGTGTAAGTGGCTGGGTGGCAGTCCATCAACGCGTAAGAGGCCGGGTGGCGGTCCAGCACAAGGTCCTAATGAGGCCAGGGTGATGACCGGTGGGGGATTCATCCATCTACTACTAGAAAAGGTTACTTATTGGTATCTTTGCGTGTTCAGCAAGATATCGGGTTTATGCCAAAATTCTTTTCTTTACAAAATTCATTGGATATTGCAAACTCTGTTCAAACTTTACATAACAGAAGTTTCCGGGAAATGTATTAGAGATATATTTGTGGATATATATATATCGGGACTAAATAAAGTATCTCGTAACTTCATTTCATTCAATAATATTACAAAGATTGAATATATTCAAGTCTTAACTTGTGGTCTCATCTATGGGATGAACTTTTAAAACCTATTATACTTTGAATAGTGGTAGTTCAAGTAGTTTTCTAAAATGGTATAAGTATAGTGAAGTAATTGGTAACTTCATTTTCCTTTAAGCTTATATCTAGTAAGTAATTACCTTACACTTGATAAAGGGTTCTAGTAAGTTATCCATTTTGATACTTGCATTATTGTTTACACTATATATTATCTTGCGAGCTGTAATGCTCACTCTTGCTTCATTTCTTCATCACACAACAACAGTTAGGAAAGATGGTCAGGCTCAAGCAGACCCAGCACAAGCGCGTGGGAAGCGTCCCGCGTCTTCCCGTTGATATCGTAGCTGCTATAGCTGCAAAGGTAGATCTATTTGTAGATCAGGCATTCTACTTTTGGGAATCAATTATGTATAATTATAACTTATGGCAGATAATGGCAATTAACTGTAAACTTATCAATTAATTATTTTGGGTTGTAATAACTTTTAAATTGTGGATTCAAGGACTTGTACTTATTTCAATTTCATCTCTGAGACTATAACGTGTTGTGGTTTGTGTTAGTGTGGGATCACAACATGAGGTTATTTATTATTAATTAAGTTAAGTGATATTGTGGAAAGAAAGACTGTGACGACCCGGATCCCCGACCCCGGATCTGGGGGTGTTACATTACCTTTGTCTTAGTAGTCTCTTTAACAATAATTGGCTTAACTTATTCAGTTCCTTTTTCACTTTTCTCATCTCCATAACCTAAGCCCACTTTCCAGTTCTCACTACTTAGTATATTCTGAGTTGTTCTGCCAGAGTTAGTCCAAGTCCTGATAATATCTCTCTCCTTTTCTAAGTCAGTTTTTAGAGATTTATTCATTTTTAGCACTTCATCTCTCACATAGAAAGCATCATCTCTATCCTTCTGAGTTTGATGGAACATAACTAACTCTTTTTCTAAATAATCATTCCTCTTTTTAAAAGCAAGATTTTCACAGGTTAATCTTTCACATGTTAAAGTTTGATCTCTATATCTAATAAACATGGTTTTAAGATATAATCTCAACTCAGTAATATCATCAGTATGAAAGGCATAAGTTGTTTGAGGTACCTTTAACTCAGCAGCATCAGAACTGCTATCAGCATTTGCCATCAAGGCATAGTTCTCCTCATCTTCAGAATCTGAGGTGTCTGTCCAGCTTTTCTTCTTTGTGACAAGTGCCTTGCCTCTGTCACTCTTTCCTTTCTTGCAGTCAGGAGATATGTGGTCTTTCTCACCACAGTTGTAGCATTTGACATTTAAGTAATCTCCTCTATCAGACTTTCCTCCTTTGCCTTCAGATTTTCTGAAACCCTTCCTATCAAAACTTCTTCCTTTCTCGAAAAACTTCTTTCCCCTTCTGAATTTCTTATAGGCTATCTTTGTGATACCCTTCACCATAAGAGCACACAGCTTCATCATCTCTTCATCAACATCTACTTCAGGTAGAATTTCAGTTTCTGAATCATCATCATCAGAACTGAAGACCCCAACATGCACATCAGGGATTTCATCGAGATTTGTGACACTTTCAAGTTTAATGATGTGACTGAAGATGCTATCAATCTACGACTCTTCCCATTCTCTCTGTGGGAAAAAGCTAAGTGATGGTTACACTCTCTACTAGCAGGGTCTATCACAACTTGGGAAGATCTTTCTCAAAAGTTTCTCACTAAATTCTTCACCATGGAGAAGACTGCAGCAATCAGGAATGCTCTTACCCAGTTCGCACAGCAAACTGGAGAATCTCTATGTGAGGCTTGGGATCGATATAAGGAGATGCTAAGGAAGTTCCCATACCATGGCATGCCTGATTGGATGGTTATTAACTGCTTCTACAATGGATTGGGCCCTACTTCTTGGCTCATGCTTGATGCAGCATCAGGAGGAGCCTTATGGGCTAAGAGCTATGATGAAGCCTATGAACTTATTGAACTGATGGCTGCTAGTGAGTACCAGAATCCTTCTCAGAGACTGACTCAGGGGAAAGTAGCAGGAATTCTGAAGTTGGACACAGTAACTGCTATCGCTGCCCAACTTAAGGCTTTGACAATGAAGATGGACACGTTGGCTAATTATGGAGTTAATCAAATCACTAATGTTTGTGAGCTTTGTGTTGGTGCCCATGAGACTAATCAGTGCACAATTTTTAGTAAATTAACTCAGTTTGTGAGCAACTTCCAGTGATCGCAGCAACCTGTGCCAGCCAACTATCATCCTAACAACCGCAATCATCCTAATTTCAGTTGGACCAACGCTCAGAATACGGTTCAATAGCCTTATCAGCAGTATCCAGCTAAGCAATATAAACCCTGGTTTTCAGCAACCACGGTATGCACCAAGAAAACAACTCCAGCTGCAACAAACTAATGAAAAATCCGAATTAAAAGGAGTTGAAGCTTATGTGCAAGAGTCAAGCTGTTTCTATCAAGACCTTGGAAAATCAGATTGGGCAAATTGCCAATGCCTTGCTAATCGTCAACCCGGTACATTGCCTAGTGACACTGAAGTGCTAGGAAATAAGGAAGCTAAGGAGCAGGTAAAGGCAATCACTTTGAGGTCTGGAAAGGTTGCGAATCCTGATCAAACCCAAGAGTTGACTGAAGAAGTTGGGGCTGAGAAAGAAGCAAAGCAGCAGGATGAAGAAGTGGAACCAAGGAAGACTACTGTTGAGCACACTCCGCCTGAGGGTAATACAGGGGAGAAACAGATATATCATCCACCGCCTTTTCCTAAGCAGCTGTAGAAGAAAAAGCTGGACAAGCAATTTGAAAAGTTTCCGGAGGCGTTCAAGAAACTTCATATTAACATACCTTTTGTTAAGTCTCTCGAGCAGATGCCTAGTTATGCAAAGTTTATGGAAGGTATTCTATCTCCGAAGGTGAAGCTAGATGATTTAGAGATTGTCGCTCTCACGGAGGAATGCAGTGTTGTGCTGCAGCAGAAGTTGCCGCCAAAGCTTAAAGATCTAGGAAGCTTCACTATTCCATGTACTATTGGATAAGTGTCTTTTGACAGATGCTTATGTGACTTGGGAGCTGGCATCAATCTGATGCCTTTGTCAATCTTCAAGCAGTTGGACTTACCTGATCCCAAGCCAACTTATATGACTTTGCAGTTGGTCGACCGTTCTATTACATATCCACGAGGTATTGTGGAGGATGTCTTAGTCAAGGTTTATAAACTCATCTTCCCTGTTGATTTTGTAATTCTTGATTTCGAGGAGGATAAGAAGATTCCCATAATCTTGGGAAGACTTTTCTTGGCAACTGGCTGAACCTTAATCGATGTGCAGAAGGCTGAGCTTATAATGAGAGTTCTGGATCAGGATGTTACTTTTAATGTGTTCAATGCTATGAAATTTCCTACCAATAATGAGGATTGCTTAAAAGTGGAGGTGGTCGATTCGGTGGTCACAGCGGAACTTGATCAATTGCTAAGGTCTGATGCCTTAGAAAAAGCCTTATTGGGGAATTCAGATAGTGAAGATGATGAAGGTGAAGAGAAATTGTAGTATTTGACTGCTTCTCCCTGGAAAAGGAAGATTAATATGCCTTTTGAATCTCTTGAAATGGAGGAATTGAACAAAGCTCCTAAATGCCTCAAGCCTTCTATTGAGGAAGCTCCATCTCTTGAGCTTAAGTCTTTACCTGAACATTTGAGGTATGCGTTTTTAGGTGATGCATCTACTTTGCCAGTTATTATTGCATCTGACCTTTCAGGTAGTGATGAGGAAAAGCTTTTGAGGATTCTGAGAGAGTTCAAGTTGGCAATAGGATGGACTATAACAGATATCAAGGGGATCAGCCCTTCTTACTGTATGCATAAAATTCTGCTAGAGGAAGGTATCAAGCCTACAGTCGAGCAGCAAAGAAGACTTAATCCTATCATGAAGGAAGTAGTGAAGAAGGTAATTCTAAAGTGGTTAGATACAGGGATCATCTATCCTATCTCTGAAAGTTCATAAGCCCGGTTCAATGTGTGTCAAAGAAAGGTGGAATTATTGTGGTAGCAAATGAGAAGAATGAGCTTATCCCTACACGGACAGTCACGGGGTAGAGAGCCTACATGGACTATCGGAAGCTGAACAAAACCACTAGGAAGGACCATTTTCCATTGCCCTTCATTGATCAGATGCTTGACAGGTTGGCCATTCATGAGTATTACTGTCTTCTGGATGGCTATTCGGGTTACAATCAGATTTGTATCGCTCCAGAAGATCAGGAGAAGACTACCTTCACTTGTCCATTTGGTACTTTCACCTTCAGATGAGTTTCTTTTGGTCTGTGTGGTGCACCAGCCACATTTCAGAGATGCATGATGGCCATCTTTTCTGACATGATTGGCCAGAATGTGGAGGTGTTCATGGATGACTTCTCAGTCTTTGGTGATTCTTTTGATGAATGTTTGCAGAATCTGGGACACATTCTCAAGAGGTGTGTTGAGACCAATCTGGTTCTCAATTGGGAAAAATGTCATTTTATGGTGCGTCAAGGCATTATTCTCAGGCACATGGTTTATAATAAAGGTCTAGAGGTGGACAAGGCCAAGGTGGGGTTCATTGAGAATCTTCCTCCACCTATTTTCGTCAAGGGGATTCACAGTTTTCTTGGTCATGCGGGTTTCTACAGGCATTTCATCAAGGACTTCTCGAAAATTTCAAAGCCTTTGTGCAGTCTGTTAGAGAAAGATGTTCCTTTTAAATTCGATGATGATTGCCTTGCAGCTTTTGAGATATTGAAGAAGAGTTTAATCACGGTACCTGTCATAACTGCACCTGATTAGAATGAGCCTTTTAAGATGATGTGTGATGCAAGTGACTATGCAGTTGGAGCAGTTCTTGGGCAGAGAAAGAACAATATATTTCATGTAGTCTACTATGCTAGTAAGACTCTAAATGGTGCTCAACTGAATTACACTACTACGGAGAAAGAACTTTTGGCTATTATCTACGGTTTTGAGAAATTTCGATCTTATCTACTTGGGACTAAGGTGACAGTTTTCACTGATCACGCCGTCATTCGATATCTCGTCTCAAAGAAGGACTCGAAGCCTAGATAGATTTGATGGGTTCTTTTGCTCCAAGAATTTGAACTAGAGATCAAGGACAGAAAAGGAACTGAAAATCAAGTTGTTGATCATCTCTCGCGTTTAGAGAATCCTAACGCTACTTCATTGGATAAGACATTGATATATGAGTCTTTTCCCGAAGAGCAGTTGTTTGGAGTGCAAGAAGAAGAACCGTGGTTTGCAGACATTGTGAACTATCTGGTGAGTAATATCATGCCTCTCGACTTATATTATGCTCAAAGGAAGAAGTTTCTTCATGAGGTGAAGTGGTATATGTGGGATGAGCCGTTTCTTTTTCGCCAAGGAGCTGACCAAATCATCAGGAGATGTATTCCTTACAGCGAAACGGGGGAAATCTTACGAGATTGCCACTCAACAGCTTATGGAGGCCATTATGGTGGAGAAAAGACAGCAGCTCATGTTCTTCTTCAAGCAGGTTTCTTTTGGCCAACATTGTTTAAAGATGTTCATCAGTTCATTTTGAAATGTGATCGATACAAACGTGTGAGTAATATGTCTAAAAAGGATGAGATGCCTCTTAATGGGCTTCTCGAGGTTGAGGTCTTCGATGTTTGGGGAATTGACTTCATGGGGCCATTTGTCTCATCTTGTAACAATCAGTATATCTTGTTGGTAGTTGATTATGTGTCGAAATGGGTTAAGTTAAGGCGTTGCCAATAAACGATGCGAAAGGGGTGCTTAATTTTCTTCACAAGCAAATATTCACAAGGTTTGGAACTCCAAGAGTCATAATCCGTGATGAGGGATCGCATTTTTGCAATCGCAAGTTCAGTGCTATGATTAAAAGGTATAATGTGAATCATCGCATCACTACGGTTTATCATCCTTAGACAAATGGGCAAGCTGAGGTATCTAACAGAGAGATCAAGCGCATTTTGGAGAAAGTGGTATGTCCATCAAGGGAGAATTGGTCTTTGAATCTTGATGAAGCTGTTTGGGCATATAGAATAGCATATAAGACTCCATTGGGAATATCGTCATTTCAGTTGGTGTATGGTAAGGGGTGTCATTTGCCGGTGGAGCTCGAGCATAAAGCATATTGGGCTTTAAAGAAATTGAATCTGGACTTGGATGTAGCTAGAAAGAAGAGGATGCTTCCGTTAAATGAACTTGACGAGTTTCGACTTCAAGCTTATGAAAACAACAAGATGTATAAGGAGAAAGTCAAGAGGTGGCACGATCGGGGTCTAGTGCTCAAGAAATTTGTGCCATGGCAACAAATTCTTTTATTCAACTCTCGTCTCCGCTTTTTCCTGGAAAGTTGAAGTCAAGATGGTCAGGGCCCTTCATAATCAAATTGTGTTTCCACATGGAGTGGTGGAAATTTTTGAAAATGATTCGGGCCAAGCATTCAAGGTAAATGGTCAACAGTTGAAGCATTATTATGGTGACACGGCAGACCGCGAGCTGGTTAGTGCCGTGTTATTGTCCACTTGATCTCAAGATTCTACGTTGAGCTAGCGACGTAAAAGAAGCGCTTCTTGGGAGGCAACCCAAGTTTGTTGTATATTAGTAAGTAGAAGAAGCAAGAGGAAAAGAGAAAATCACAAAAAAAATATCAAAAAAAAGGAAAAATTCAGGTTTGACTACAGAAGCCTGGCGCGCCAGCGCTGTCTCAGCACGCGGTCGCGCCATTTACACAGAAACACTGCGCACCCGCGCTGTTACAGCGCGCGCCCGCGCCGGTTTGGCAGAAGTAGTGTGCGCCTGTGCCGTCCCAGCGCGTGGCCGCACCGTGTTCCGACTTTGAAAAAAATAAAAGGCAGTTTAAGGGGGGGAAATGGGAATTTAGTCCCAAAATCAATTCCCAACCGAATTTTACTCCCCCACATCATATAATTCCCTCTCCAATCAAACCCATTACTCCCATTATTCCCATAATCAAATCCCACTTCTATTCTATATCTAATTCTCTTTCCACCACCTATATATACATACACCCCATACACAAACTTCTTCACCAATTCACAAACTCTTAAACACAAATTCTCTCTCAAACATAACTCTTATTCCCTATAATCAATTTCCATGGCACCCAAGAGACAAAGAATTCAAGTCGCTAGTAGCGCCACCGATTCTTCAATTCGAGTGGTGTAAGGCCCGGGTTTTCTACTCCCGAGGCTGAGGAGGAGTACACGAGGCTTCTCGCGAAGCTTATTACTAAGGAGAGAGGTTTCCTGCCATCTGGGAACGATGGTAAGCTTTTGGAGATGATCTTGGAGATGAGTTGGGTTCCTTTGCGAGGCACCAGCTACTGTACATATGAATGTGGTTCGCGAGTTCTATATGAACGCCAAGGCCGAGAAGAATGGTTTCACTGTGGTGCGAGGGAGGACGGTGGAGTATAGTGCAGAGGCTATCAGGACTGTGATTGAGCAGCCCGCGAGGAAGGTGGGGCAGGATACCTGGAACGATAAGACTCCAGAGGACTTTGATCTGGATCTTATTGTTGCTACTTTGTGCCGGCCCGACACACATTGGAAGATCAAGAGGGGCACAGTCGCCGAGTATTTTACGTTCCCGACATCCGGCATGAACAGGTTTGCCTGTGTATGGAACACTTTTAAATGTGCTAATATCATGACATCGTCACATATGTATGAGGTTACCGTGGAGCGTGCACATTTTCTATGGGGTATTCTGCAGGGTGATTATGTAGATTTTGGGATGATGATATACCAGGGGATTCTGAGGTTCTTGAGGGGGAGCACTACGGGATCTATTCCGTATGCATCAGTGGTGACAAAGTTGTGTGTGGCAGTTGGTGTACATTGGTCCGCATATGAGCAGTTGCAGATTCTGAGTGTTCCGATCGATAGCACTACTTTGGTTACAATGCAGGAATGGGATGGAGGCAAGCCCGGTCTGAAGGGGCTTGGGTATTCTTTTGACCACCTACCGGGTGGGAGGCCAGTTGCTGGTCAGGCGAGCAGGACTGCATGAAGATCTCAGTTAGGAGATGAAGGAGGACCATCTCAACAACAACAGGAGGCAGCAGGACTGGGCATGGGAGCTGGTTTGAGCTCGATGTAGTATAGGCGTCTTGCGAGAAGGATGGATGCGATGCACGACATCCAAAGTTGTTTTGCACAGGATCTCACCCAGGCACTTGGAACTGCATTTAGAGCCACCGGAGTTGACATTCAGTGGCCAGTATTTAGTGAGGATTCTGTGTATCCGCCTCCTGACACACCTGACACTCCACCCCTTGAGGGTGAGGATTCTGATTCAGAGTAGGTATGCCTGATTCCTTACTATTACCTTCACTGAGGATAGTGAATATTTTAAGTTTAGGGGTAGTAGTTGAAGGAATGTATTTGTGTGAGTCTCATATAGTTGCATGTTTATGATAGTTTAGTTCCATATAGTTTGCATATTTTGGCGTAAAGTTTTTTTGGTAGTTTTATGAAATCTTGTTCATGTAGTTCATAGATTTGCATTATAACATGATTCCTTTAGATAATTTTTCCGATTAACTTGCGATATTGTTGCTAGTGTAGTGATGTCGTATTTAGTGATGTTGAGTCTTATTGAATTGATTTGCATGCTAGAGACTTGTATTTCACTAAGTCTTATAGGTTTCTAGAGTGTTAGATCATGATCATGGTTTATTTGATTTTTCGAGGTTTAATCGCTTGTTTATATTTAGAATTTAGGGTATTCTCTTAATAATAAAAGACATGGATATTTAAAAATTGGAGAAATTGGATTTCATTGCTAGTTGTGTGGCTAGGTGTCAAATGGCTAGTAGCCTGCTCATATTTTTATGAGTAGTCTAGGGTTGAATGAGATGGAGCGAAATGCACTCATTCAGAAATTGTGAAAAAAAAGAAAAGAAAAAGAAAAGAAAAAAAAGGAATAAGTGTTATGTATAATTGATCACGAGTGGGCTATTTAGTACTCGAGTTATTAAGTTCTTAGGGGACTTTGTGCCTAGTTACCTAAGGCTTTTATGGTCTGGGATCCGCTAACCTAACGCTCGCTACATGGGTGCTATAATATAAGTCTTTTGTGGACCTCACTCATTGCACGATCAAATAAGCATACTTGTGTTGTTTTTCTGTGAATAAAAGCATGAATCCATATAAAACTCCAATATAAGAATTGAAGTGTTATAAGTTATTTTGAGTGTAGCTTTTTATTTTATTTATAACCTTGTGATTGCCTTGATGAGTAGTGAGTCATGATTATTGATCTAGTTGCGATATTATATCTGTAAGCATCTTCACACACGCACGTCTCTAGTTTGTAAGTTGATTTATATGATTTAATTGATCTTCATGTGAATAACTCCATTTGTTGATATGCTGCTTGTTGGTTGGTTGAGTTATTCTATTGGGGATCGTTACATTCATGCATTTTTGTTTCTTGTTCTTTGAGTCTGTTTATGCTTGAGGACAAGCATCGATTCAAGTTTGGGGGTATGTTGAGTGGCATTTATGACACTTTATTATGCTCTAATAAGCTTTGAATTGATGAATTTGTACTCAAGTTGTTATGTGTTTTAATGTGTTTTCTAGTGTTTTTGCATTTCAGACACTATTCAGGTAATCGGGTGAATTAGCATTGTTTTGGTGCTAATTTGGTGTCCAGGTGGTGTTGGAATAAAAGCTCGTGGAAAGCCGGCTCGAAGCAGCAAGATTTAAAAAGAAATCTGAGTTTTCCCAGAAGGACGGCGCGCCCGCGCTGTGATAGCGCGCGCCCGCGCCGGGGTTCCAAAAATGCAGCGCGCGCTGTGATAGCGCGCGCCCGCGCCGAGGCCGAATTTTAGAATCTTGTTTCTACTACAATTCTAAAAGGGGAGGCTTTCAGATTGTTGAGGGCTTCTATATATATTCATATTAGGTCATTTTTAATAGATATCAAGTCAGAGACGGACCAGAGCCCAAGGAGAAGACGGCAAGAGACCTTTAGCACAATTCAATAAAGGCGAAGATGATCTAGTTTATTCTTGTGAATCTTTGTTTTGAGTTTTAATTTGGATGCTAGTTTCTTGTTTTGCTGAACCTATACTCTTGTTTGTACTTGGTTTTATTTATTCGTATAAAGACTAAGTTTGTTATATCATGTTTTCATCGGAACCCACGTTGATGATGAGTTCGATTATGGGCTAATCGTTATCGTGGGGTTCTAGGGGATTTATTTATGGATTTCTTTAGTTAAATTGTTTAATGCCTTAGTATGTGGTGATTGTATGATATCCTAGTATTGTTATGCGTATTCGTCCTATGAGCGTCGTGAACTTATAAGATAGTGTGTTAATTCTTAATGAAGCGAAAGTGAATTTAAGGATTTAGAACTTGCCATGCTAGCATAGGTTCATGTATGTGTCATGCATGATTCGTAGGTAATTTTAACCATCTTACTTGCCCTATGTAATCAAGATAGATAACTTGTGCTTAAACTGTTATGTTGTCAAATTCTGTAGACATATAGGGTCTCAATATAATTGGTGTCTATTCAGCTTTTATCTCTTTTATGGATGTCTGGTAGAATGGTACTCGTGTAACGAAAGTTGGCGTTTATCAGTTTCGTGTTATCTGATTAGTGTCATCACCATTGCATGCTAAGGTTAAGAATAATAAGGCTATTGAATGAGGTATTTAATGAAGTTAGAATCCCATGTTCGTCATATATATCAATTCAATCAATTTTATTCTCGTAGTTATAATTGTTAGCGTAATTCTTAGTTATAAACAATCTCAATTTGTTATCATCTTAACATTGGATAATAACCATACATTGTTGCTTAGGTGCATAAATTAAATAGTTAACCAATACAGTCTCTGTGGGAACGAACTAGAAAAGATTCTATACTACTTGTGAACTCGTATACTTGCGTGTATTATTAGCGCATGTTTAGCGACTAACACTTGACAATGCTAGATTGGATGTCATTGATCTTGGGTTGAGAAAATTCCATCAATGCTTTCGTTGGTGTTGCTGGATCTCCCATTGTAATGAGTACCTGAAACATAAACAAGTAACCCGTGAATGTAAAAGAATCCGAGTCAGTGAACTTTAACGACCACTGATGATAAGCACATAAACTAAAAATTAACACCGAGTCCCCGACAGCGGCGCCAAAAACTTGTTAGTGTGAAAACACGCGCTAACAAGTATACGCGTTCGCAAGTAGTATAAGATATAGATCAGATTTATTCCCACAGAGACTGGTTTTAGTTAAGTTCAATTTATGCACCTACGCAACAATGTATGGTTATCGTTCAATACTAAGACAAATAACAAATTGGGTTTTGATTAAACTAAGAGTTTATACTAAATAGCATTAATTAAGAGAATTGAGGTTGAATTACTTATATGCGACAAACATGGAATTCTAACTTCATTACAACTTCATTCAAAGTCATTGTTCTTAACCTTTTCATGCAATGATGATGACAACTAATCAGGTAACACAAAATTAGTAAACGCCAACTTTCATTGTATGAATACCCTGCTACCAGACATCCACAAAAGAGATAGAAGCTTAATAGACACCAATTATGTTGAGAGCCTATATGTCTATAGAATTTAACAACATAAAGGTTTAATGTGCAAGTTATCTATCGTGATTACATAGGGCAAGTAAGATGGTTAAAATTACCTACGAATCATGCATAACAAATACACGAACCTATGCTAGCATGGCAAGTTCTAAATCTCTATATTTAATTTTAGTTCAATAGAGATTAACACGCTATCTTATATTTAGTCACGCACATAAGATGAATAAGCACAACCAATAATAGGATATCAATCAATCACCATACACCAAGATATTGAAACAAATTAACTATAGAAATCCATAAGGAAATCCGTTAGAACCCCATGACAACGATTAGTTCATAACTGAACTCATCGTCACCATGGGTTCCAATGAAAGCATGATATAAAAACAATATAAGAGTACTAGGGTTCAAAGACATATCGAAAACAAGCATCCAAGTATCAACTATATTAAAGAAAATAAAAGCCTTCTTCTCTGTAGTCTTCTTGTGCTCTCTAGGTCTTCTTATTGCTCTCCCCTCGCTCCTTCGTATTGAAAACGTCTTTTTATTGATATATATAGGCTCCAGGATGACCAGGACCCTTAATACCTTCAATTTCTACTAAAATCAGGATTCTGGGGCAAAAATCGAGGCGGGGCGGCCGCGCTGTTTTGGCAGAAAGTCAGCACGGGCGCCCTGGTTTTGGGGGTGGCCGCGCCTGACTTCTGGACTTTTTTGTTGTTTCTTCTTTTGGCCGTACCTTGAGTTCTACTCGTCAGAATTAGCCGATTCAACTACCCACGTGAAGCTAACGATATTATCTACAACTTGAGAATGGCCTTGGATTCTAATTCTTAGCTCTTTTCAGCATATTTCCTTAAAAAGCTCCTTTCTTCATTTAACTAATGCCTGAAATGCAATAACAGAAAAACACATCAAAATTACTAACAACTTGAGTCCAAAACACCAACTTAAGCTTATAATGAAGTGTTTCAAGTAGATATAATATCCACTCATCAACGATCAGAGCATAAGATTGTGCTTCCTGTGGCCTCATGTGGTATAGCTGTCGTGTTGCTTCCTGGTGGAAGAACCGCACACTCCCGCTTTCACATTCCACTCAAACTTGATAAAAATTGTTCTTTCGGTTTAAGACACGGGACCGATATTTCCGAGCTACTTCAGCAAACTGATTTAATAATTTGGGACGAGGCTCCTATGTAACATCGTCATGCTTTTGAATGCATTGATCGATCCTTAAGAGATATTATGTCTGCTATTGATAAAAGGAGAGCTAAAAAGCCATTTGGTGGTATAAATATTATTTTTGGTGGAGATTTTTGGCAGATACTTCTTGTCATTCCAAAAGCGTCAAGGGCTGAAGTAGTCTGCTCTACCCTTAATAAATCCAAGCTTTGGGAATCCTGTGAGGTATTTTTATTAAAGCAAAACATGTGGCTTAATGCAGGAAATACAGATTTGGAGAACAAGACCATCGCGGACTTTAACAAGTGGCAGCTTGCTATCGATGATGGTAAGGAAACCAATATTTCTCCAAGTCCAGACAGTGGTGAAATGTTAATAAAGAATCCTGATCAATATATCATTCATACATCCGGAGATTCAATCCAGAAGCTTTTTGAAGTGACATACCCAGATTTTCTGCATAATATCTCTTCACATGTATACCTCAAATCAAGGGCCATACTCACACCTACCAGTATCATGGTGGATGAAATTAATACAACGATACTTGAAAAAAATCCAGGCATGGTTTATACTTATCTGAGTTATGATTCAATCGATGATGCTGGTGATGATGATAATGATTTCAGATCCGCATTTCCATTTGAATATCTAAACTCTATCAATATTCCTTGCATTCATAAGCATGAGTTAAAATTGAAGGTAGGAGTTGTCATCATGCTTATGTGAAACTTGAACCAGATTATGGGATTATCCAATGGTACAAGAATGATTGTGAAATCCTTTAGGAAGAACAGTATTGAATGTGAGATATTTTATGGCTCTCATGTTGGAACCAAATATTTAATTCCTAGAATTGAGATTATTCCAAGTGACAGGAACTGGCCATTTGAATTTAAACGCGTTCAGTTTCCGATTCAAGTATGTTATGCCATGACAATTAACAAAAGTTAGGGACAATCACTTGATACGGTTGGGCTTTACCTTCCTAGAGCAACTTTCTCACATGGACATATTTATGTTGCTATATCCAGAGTGACACGACCTGAATGCCTCCATATTCTCATAGATAGTGATGATGGTAGTAGCACAAATATTATAAATAATGTAGTTTTTGAGGAAGTGTTTTACAATCTTCCAAGTGTAGAAAATTGACCTGAAATATAAGAACATTTGATCGCATACTTCTATATTTCCTTCTTTACTCTGGATTTATTGTGTTTGATATATCAATATTTTAAGTTCAACATCTAAAATGTTGCACATTTTTATGTGTTTCACCTGTGTATAAACATAATAATAACAAAATCTCTCCAATTAATTTGTCTATTAAAAATATGTATAATCCGTTTGATTAAGAAGATTTTCTTAATTGTTAAATATATTGTATACATTTTATTGTTAATCAAAGGATTAAAGTTTTCCTTTTTTTGGAAGAAACCCAAATGATAAGGTTGGTTAGTTATCATAATCACATCAAACACTAATCTTAAGAATTATCAGGAAATTAAACCGGGATATTACTCTAATTCTCATTTAAAGGAATATATTTGCACTATCAATTTCGAGCTAAATTGTTGGCATCTCCCTAATGCCTTGTTGGTGAAGTATATTTTCAACAGTTTTACAAGAGCTTTGTCATTTGCTAAGCATCATCATTTTTCTCTTAAGAGTTTAACCATTTTGTAAGATCTTAAATTCTTTAAACCATTTATACAGTTTTTAGAATATCGAATGTATAAATATCTTACATGCTGAGTTTATCTACAATGTTTAAATAATCTTTTTTCTTGCTCTTCTTATAGTGATCTTTTTCAATGGAATCATTTGATCGTCTATCCAATCTCGACAAGGCAAGCACTAATTGGAAAATTAAGGTCAGGGTTACCAGGATGTGGGCTAACATGACTTTGGAGACGAACTCATTGAAAGGATACAACCTTTATTCTCCTTGACGATGATGTATGTTTTAAATTTATTCATCTTTACATTATTTACTGTCAATCCTGCTTTCCAGTAATATGTATTTATGTCACTTAAATTATTTAAATGTAGGATAACCATGTTCATGCCTTTGCCTATCACAACATTTGGAATGGATTCACCACGAAAATTGTGGAAGGCGGTGTCTTTGTTTTTGACCAGTTTGTAGTTAAAGATCCTCCTGTGTAGTCAACGATCTGCATCAGATTTACAGGCTCTACTACTGTGAGGACTACTGATGATGATGGCATGATCCCATCGCAAAAGTTGGAGTTTTTAGACCTGGGAGATTTGTTTGCAGAAGAAAATAAATGTCTTCCTCAACAGCAGCCTGAATTTGCAATAGGTCTGGTAACGCACTCTATTAACTCAATATTGTCTTAATTTACTCATATGAAACAAGCATGCTACAATTATAAGACATTACACTTTAATATTGTGTAAAGAAATTTTGTGTAAAACAGATATTATTGGAGTTGTGGAGGAGTATGAAGGTTTGAACAAGCTTTCTACTAGATACGGAGATAGGGACATTGTGAAGTTTAGAATATGTGATTCAAGGTTGTGTGCATATGTATATTTAATCAGTAGTATAGTTACAAATCTACATCGCATATTGCTATAGATTATTAACCATGCTCACATATAATCCTATTTTATAGTAATGCCCATAAAGTAACTGTTTGGGGTGATCTTATTGTGTCGTTCAACGACAAGATGGCTGGAAATCCTAAAAAACCGATCATTGCTATTATAACAAGTACAAAAGTGACTATGTTTATGAGTAAGTAGTTCTGCAAGCAAACCTATTACACAATTATATAATTGTTGATTAAATAATTAACTTTATTCCCATATCCAGGTTCTATTCAGATTGGTACATTACCATCTATTCATCTATATATAAATCTAGATGATGAATCTGTGATTGATATGAGACAGAGGTAACAAGTAAATATAGAGTTAAATTTAACTCACTGACATTTTGCTCTATTTTTATTTTCTTCTATATGTTTAGGTTACTTGAGGAAGGTTATATAATGAAAAGCGACAAATTGTTTCAAGCTAAACAAATTGAACTGGTTCCTACATTATTTGAAAAATTGCCACTCAAAGACCTTAATGAGAATCCGACATACGATCACCTCAAGGTATTGCCTTTATATAATTTTTAGAAAAAAGTATTTTATATATGTTTCCTTTTGTTGTTAAATATTACATTTTTATCGTAACCCAGAACAGAATTTGCTGCACCTTTAAGATCATTAAGGTCAATGAGGAAATAAATTGGTGGTTTTATAGCTGTAACAAATGTCTGCACGAGGTTGAGCGCATTGGCACAGTATTTAAATGTACCCATTATCCTCGAAACATTCCCGTGTCTCCGAAGAGGTAACTAAACTATTTGAATTTGTTGAAAATATTTTTAGGCGTGATACTTTAAATTAAAGCCTAAAAAAATAGCTAACTATTATCTCAAGGTTCTGTATCATGGTCCTTGCCGAGGATGATACATTTGCCTGTAATGTTGTTCTGAATGATCGAGTTTCTAGAAGAGTTCTTGGAACAAGTGCTGCAAAGGTGGTTTCTGATTACGATAAGGTAAAGAACTGTTATTCGAATACAGCTGCACTGTCACCATGTTATACCACATATGCATTCTTATTTTCTATAACTGTGTTCAGGATCCCTCCAAAGCCTTTCCAGAAGTGATTAAATCATTAGTTGGAAGACTAATTTCAGTTGAACTCGGTCTGACAAAATCAAACGTTGTTGAGGATAACAACCTCTTTTATGCTGAAGATTTATATGAACCAACGATGAACACTCCAACTCCTTTTGAATCTCCAATTATGTCCGAAGATTATTCCATCAACATGGGTTTTGAAGTGAGTGAATTATGCGGTTATGTTACATTTGTGCTTTCTTTAGTATTCCCTGCTAAATAATAAATATTGCAGACTTTCTTATTAACGGTCTTTGCATGTGTAGTACTCTGAAGGTGATGACGTTAATGGTACTCCAGACTCTGCTAAATCTGTTACCAAAAAAATAAAAAAGGTATTGACAATACTATCATCCTATGCTAGACATCCTATGTACTTATATACCAAAGTGCTTTTCTCTAACCATTTAATTAACTTATTTATCACTCTAAAACTATCTCCGCCTAATTTAATTACTGAATATGTCACTTATTCTTGCAGGAAGGTTATTGCTTATGGCCGAATTAATTTTTGGAGTTACCGTTCACGTGACAGTATTTGTAATTTCGATAGCATAACATCGTTTTTACTCTGTTTCCATCAATTGTTATCTATGTATTTGATTTTTAATCCTTCATAAATGTGATCAGCGTCATCACCCATAAATAAAAGTTTGGTTTACAATATTTAAATATTACCTTGATCATCTACGTTTAATGAAGCAAGGTTGAAGCACTACTTTTATTATATTGTAGTACTTATTTATCAAGGACCCTATCGTACACCATTTATTTTGACATTCAATGTCGTTTATGGACATAAGATTTTGTAATGGAAAAAATGTTTAATTTAAAATTATATAGCAAAAAGATCATTTTTTTCAAGAGAAGACGGATTCTTTAATTTGACTCAAAACATTTATGATAAGCAGCTTTAAATTCATAGTAAAGTGTTAGACTATATGTTTTAAATTTCCTGCATTGCTCAAAATGGAAATTTACCAAATTTAACTACTTGCCATATCATTATAGAAGTTTCCATGATATTTCCCATGAATAAACTCAAATTATGCTCCTTAATTTTGACATAAATCAGTACCTTAATTATGGAAATCATGATTCAAACGTTGGTTTGTTTAGGATTGTGATAATATATGCTTATTGTTTGTGATTTGCTGAGAATACCATAGCCTCTCAAAATTATCCTAACTGCCTACAATCAAGATGACAATATCTTCCTTAAAAATTGGTGTGATTGAGTATCTTTACCATATTCAAAATCGATCATCTTCTACTTAGACGGTACTATATATTCAGTATCTTTCATAGTTTTTCTACACTAAAATTGTTGAAGAACATATAGGTTTGTACATATTCTTTTCAATTTCAACAAAAAATACTATACATAATACATTCATCCTATAAACATTTATCATCTTTCAGCCAGGTATGGATGACCATCAATATTTGTCCGATCTGAATGCCACTCAAATTGCATGGACATTGAAAGTTAGGGTGACAAGAATATGGAGGTCACTAAATGGTCATAGAGAGGTCTCGAGGCACAATCTTATTTTGCTCGACTGTGAGGTGTGATTGCTTTTAATCTGTTGGAAGTAATCCAGTGCACTACATTTGTATTTTCATATACATTATTCATGCATATACTCTGTTTCGATTACAGAATACATACATGGTTACAGTTGTGTCACCTGCTATTTGGAATCAATTTGCCGGACTTTTGAATCCAGGAACCTTATACCGTATAAGGAACATAGGTATCATGCCTGCAACTGATTTGTACAGGCCTGTATGTAACACAAAATGCATACGGTTCATACCCATCACTATTGCGGAGGTTGTTCCAGTGGATACTCTAATGATTCTGCGGCACAAGTTTGAATTGACTCCCCTGCTTGCTATTTTCGACGCTCTTTTGAATTCTAACTATGATGAGATGCCTGTTTACTCCACATGTAGAGAATTTTAAACATCGACAATCAAGATTTATAAAGTTATCATCTAGATTAATTTACAATTTCAAAACAGATGTTATCTGTGTTGTCGAAGACTTAAAACCAAAGCGAACAATCTTGAGCAGATTTGGTTCAAGGGATATGATTTGGTTCAGACTACGTGATGGAGAGCAAGATATTCTGTATTCTATTTATATAATCCAGATGTGTACAATCAGCACTGTTTAGATTACCATGTCTTTACTTTGATTTCAGGACATCGCACTGTGTTTATTTTGTGGGTAATTTCCCACAGAATATCGAGTTTTTATACCAGGATATAGGAACATAAAGTAAAATTGTCATCCTTGCATCTGTTCGCATCAACATTTACCAAGGTTAAATTCTTGCTTTCCTGCATGTACTAATTGTTTTTAAAAAAGTCAACAGTTTGACTCTCAAATTCCATGTAAAGCATTCCTAAAGTATTGTTCTTTTTCTATTTGAAAAAGGCATAGTTCGTACAGGTAATTTGCCTTTAATAAGTATATTCATCAATATTGACTATCCCGATGTCGTCACGTTGAGAGAGAGGTATGCACATTAAATCAACTCACATTTATAATATTATATAATTTACTATTCGTACTCTAACTTTGTGTTCCTTCTGTCATGTAGGTTACTAAATATCGACAACTGATGCATTAAAGAGATACTGCAGCTTGAACTTTTTATTATATTTATTAATTTATGATATCTACCTAAATAAAGTTTTATCGATTTATGGAATAAGCGTGCACATTGTTTTGCAACAAAAATTATTAATTGTTATTCAAATTGTATATTTCTCATGATTTTGGATTTTTATATTATCTATTTAAACCTTTTGGTTGCATTATGCCACAGTTATTTTGCGCAATCTTTAACGTAATACTTCTTTGTTCGGACTATGCTGTTATTATATTTCATACAAACACGACATCTTTACCATATTCTAATTACTGTCACACATTATCTAAGTAATCCAGTACTTAGATTACTATTTTTACTTTTCTTTAATTGTACAAATTGTACAAGTTATTAAACTTAAGATATACAATATTGATTGCAAATATATAATTTCTAAGTCCACAATAAACCTTAAGAATGATGTCATTGCAACAATAGAGCTTTTCCATTGTTCAGCCAATAAGATCCATAATATAAATACATCATATTAAATTTGGAAATTCTTTTAAAATTAGATCACATCCAATAACTTCCTTCATTTAAGCTACAAAACCAATTTTCAAGTACAATAAACCATAATATTAATACATCATCTACCAGACATAAATATATTGATCACGTTGGTCTAATATGAAATGTTGTGTAGATTAAACAAACTATTCAATAACTATATCAAATATTAAGTCGTCTTGCTGAAAATTAAAAACCAAGTTATCATCTATTTGTAGCTCATTATCCGTCGTAAATTGGTTCCATCCAGCAGAGAATCGAGATAATCCGGTAGAAAAACACTACCTTAACATTCCAGGTTAAAAGCCCCATCCTCAAAGTTACACTTTCACCACTTATCCATGTCCTACCATTTGGTTGTACAGCTGTTGGGATGTACTGAAAGAAAATATGCCTTTGTTATATCAATTAGCCACAACATGAGTAAAAATTATATTGTATTTGCAAAATTAGTCTAGGTAAATTGATCGAGTAATGTAACAATACCGCTTCCTGACATGTGTTGTTCACATTTGAAGCAGTCATTATTCCGGTGAACTCCATTCCCAGGAGTTCGTCATTTTCCTGATCACTTATATTACCTTCTGCAATATCATCAACTACGCCTTCAACATCCATATCCGAGTTTTCTTTTACTTGCTGAATTCCTGCTTCAGGAACTTCTGCAGCATGATCAGTGTCAACTGTAATATTCATATGAACAATTTCTTCTACTTCCTCAATTCCACCTGGAAGTTGTTCATTAATATCTACAAAGAAGTAACAAAAGGTATTAATATTATTATTTTCATCACCCGTGTTTCCATTATTACCGTGTGACTGCATAACTTCATTAGCTACTATAATTTTTTGAAAAAAATTATCTTTCTAAAAAATTGGGATCCAAATCATCAGAAAATTAAAATGGTATGTAGTATTTAAAGTATTATTATTTCTTGAAGAACAGCTAACCAGAAGTTTCTCATTTTTTGAACTATCAAAAATGACATTGTCAAACTTCCCAGATCCTCTATAGGTAAGCAACATGAAATCCTTCTTCTCAAACATTTGGTCATTTACTAGCTCCAGTATATCAGAAATCTTCCCAGTGAATTCAGAGTACTGACAATTGTATATCTTTCCATTTGGCAAGATCAATTGTACTTTTGTAGGTATCAACTTTCCAAAAGAGTTGTGAAATTTTTATGATATGGCCTGTCACAAGCATAATAAATATCGATAAGTTAAAAAATTATTATTATTAGAGAAAGAGATACAGATCATATTGTGGGAAAATAAGTATTGCTAAATTAAAAGCTTACTATTACTCCAGAGTCTATTGCATCGCCAATACCAAATACCATGAATTTTCAACCAATCCCAGTTATTATATCTGCAAATTAATTGTTGGTATCCAAGTTTAGTCATAATGAAGAATGAAATTTAAAATTATGTATCCTAAAACAAATACGTAAAAGCTTTGTATGAATGTGCAATTACCTCTACAAGTTGAATGCGATCGGGAAACGACTCTTACAGAAATATAATCCACTTCGGTTGCATCAGGATTTAGTGCACATACCATAAATTGTCCAAGGCCCTCATGTGTGAAAATCAGAATTGTAGCCGAATACCGGCTAACTTCTTTGAGAAACCATGTAAGGTTAACAAAACTGTTTTCCTTCACTGAATACTTGACATGAATTTCACGACCGCTTGGGAACCGAAGCCAAACATTTTTCGGTATCACACTTGTAAAAATTGCGGCCAACTTCTCTGGTAGTTTCTGCATAAATCAATTAAATTTTAAACACCAAATATTTTGAACCATATTCGCAGCAAACTAAAAATTGCACCCAAAGTTAAGATATGAAATGTGTACAACATTAAATAAAAAACGTACCACTATATTTTGTGCATAGTTATCGGATTTAAGAATGACGATAAATCCTGGAAGCTTGGTTTGATTAATATCCATCTAATAATTACGAGAGCATAATACGTTTATATATATATATATATATTAAAAAAACAATTAACTCTATTCTATAAAAGTGAATTGATATGATCACATACCATCTTTTGTTTCCACTTCAATTTCTGATTTTTTTGCTTAATATTTCCATCATTTCTTACTATGACTGAATTACAAAATTCTTACAATGGATCGATGTCATTATCTTCTTCCATTAACAGACTTTCTCCCCTTTGGCCACCAACAAATTCATGTTCAACCTCCATATCTATAAAATTGTAATATAGAAACATCAGTACAATAATTATAACTTTAACCTTCATCAAGTGTTTGCCACATTGATAAGTATCAAACCTTCATCAGAATCTATATAAACTTGTGAAAACCAATATCCTCCTATCATCTCTTTTCCTCTAATACGCCTTTTTAAGTAATCAACCTCAAATCCATCTTCCTGAAAAATCCTAGTTGAAATGATATTGCTATCATCCATAGTAAATAAAAGTGTATATCTTTCGCGTAAATGAAATATCACTAGCACATATCCAAGGAAGTAAAAGTATCCATTTGCCGAGTTGTATGAAACAAAAGATTCATGCCCTCCAACCCGGATTTTCTCTATCGTCTGGAGTTTTTGACTGTATTTGTACCGCACCAAACTTGGTACAACCTTGGAAAGAAACAATAAATAATTTTATGTTTACGAATTACACATAAAAGCATAAACACGTACGAATGCACAAACACATAATTATATATGCTCTTCAATTTGATCACATAGGAAACTACTTACAAATCCACCACATGCCATAGTATCTTTAGACACAATTTTCAAGAATGATTTTGCCGCAAACAAGTTTCCTTCCCCACAAAAAATATATTTATAAGTTTCTCCTGTTGTAAAATTTCCTTAATTCATAAATAATTTATATGTAGAAATTATAATATTTAATTTATGACATTACCTCTATCGAGATCTTTAGCATAAACTTCATGTTTATAGATGCAAACATTCACATTGTTCACATTATATATATCATTATACATTCTATATAAGACAATAAAATCTCCAACTTCAAGTCCTGTGTCTGATACAAAATCTGTGGCGCCCTCCAAACCCGGGTCAGAAGTTTGGGGTCCACACACACACCTTCTTTATAACCTGCTTATAACAATAATAAAGATAATAATAATATATGCAGTGATCCTACTTACCAATCACCACGGACCGCAACAGGTTAAAGTATGCACACAAGCCAAACACACTAATATATTACAAACCGTTCTAATCCCAATCATTCAAACTCAAACTGAGTATTAAACTTTATTACAACTTTTACAAACTTAAACTATCCCAAAAGAAGCCTACTAACTCCGCTCAATCAACCTGAACCTCTAGCTCTCGCACTGGACTGGGGATCCGCGGTACCAACTGGTTCCTTCTTAACTGGAAAAGAATAGAAACAATATCGCATAAATGAGCTAACTAGCTCAGCAAGTCACAATGACAAAACTGAGAATAATGATCATCAGATGAACATGATTATGATATCAAGTGAACAATGGATTATGATTTAGAATTGGATATTATACTTTTAATTTAAAAACCAAGGTTAGGCTGTTGATCAGTCACGCACTAACCCTGAGCAAGGCACACAGCATTGCTCTAACTACTGGATCCAAGGCACACATTGGCCTAACTTGACCATTATATGGTCTGACCACGAATCTGGTCCACAATTTTATAAAAACAATCCAATTCTACATAATAACAGAATAAGAAATAATAAACAATAACCAGAATCATTAACAACAATAAGTGTTTAACAATGAAAGGGTTTCAATCCTTGTAAAGATCAATAAGATAATTTCAAAGCTTGGATGCTGGGTAATGAAATAATTGGATAACAAAGGAATCAACATTTCAGGGTTTCAAGATTTGGGCTTTCAAAGCATAGGATACAATGTTTGAGTATATAAGTAATTCAGTTCAGTATTTGGGATTTTGTTTACATGTATTTGTGGAGTAGTATCGTGTACTTGAAGTTCGTGTTCGGGTATACAGCAATCAATGGTCTAGAAAGAATCAGGTTACGGCTCAAGATCAATAACTGGAATTAGGGTTTAGGGTACAGTGCTTCAAAGCACTTGCAATATCAACAAGACTATCAAGTACTACAATATCTCGAGAAAGTTCAGAACACTTGCCTGGTATTAGCTTACTACACTGCACTCGCTTCCAATCACAACCGTTTTACTCCTCAACTACCTGTTTCCCTTTCCTACGCCTTGCCTCTTCTGCTCACATATCATAAGCATCTATCAATAATCGACTCATAGAGTTCTATTCAACACATACTTCTATCTACCCCTCGTTTTACCCAAATCCGATTAACGGATTGAAAGTTATGCAATAATCAAGTAAACACCGAATATATAGACCGATAGTCAATCAAAAAGTCACGTATAACACATAATACATCACGTAATCAATGATATATCGTTTATAAAGAAGTCTCGGGTCATAAATAGGCTTTCGGTTATTTAAAATGATTTTTAAAACATATTTCGTAATTAAAACGGGTCGTTGGATCAATTTTGGAATAATAAACAGTGTTCGATTGGTCAGTTCTGGCTCCGAAACAATTTTATAATATTTATCGAGCCTTGGAAATAATTTAGAATAATATTTTAAAGCTCGAAACTATTTTTCGGAATTTTTAAATCATTTTTAAGTAATTAAATCTAATTAAATAATTAATTAAAATCAATTAATAATTAATTAAATCAATTAATCAATTAATTTCCAATTCAATTGACCAATTAATCAATTAAAAATTAACTGAAATTAATATAGTAATTAATTCGGATTTAATTATGAATTAAAAATATTTTTTTTGGAATTAAAATACTAATTTTTTAGAATTTTCAGAAATTAAAAATGAATTTTTATAATAAAAATGAATAGGAAATATGATTTTTAAACATTTTTAAAACAGGAATCCAATTTTTACAAAGTCTGGAAACCTGGGGGACCAAACTTCATCGTTTTCAAAAGTACAAGGACCAATCTGCAATTTCGCAGTTTCAGTCGCCGGAAAAGTCGGGGGTGGCCGGAGAACTCACCTCCGGCATCCTCCCACCACCATCACTTCCAGAATTAAACTACAGATTACCAGGAACATATCCATGCAAACAAATCATTCTAATCATCCCTGTTCTGGCCGGAAATTGGCCAAGAACATCGCCGGTTTCCGGCGAACATCGGGAATTTTAAAAACACAACTCCCTACGATTCAAGCATCCTCTGTTAATGAGCTATATATCAATCGATTGCAAATTTCATAAGGAACACAACCCACTATAAATCAACAGTTAATAACCCCTGATTCAAAAACCCCCAAATTTCAATTGAAAACATTCATACGGGTTATAAACCCTAATTTTGAAATTCGAAAATTAAACCCACTTTTGAGCATGTTATTGAACTCCAAATCAGACGTATGACATATGAAAATCATCAGGAAAACAAGCTCTACAACATGAAATCATCAAATCATACAAACAATCATCCGAACAAAAATTCATATTTTTAATAAAATAAATTCGAAAATAAATAAATTTCCAGAAAATAAACCATGGATTCTGCAGGTATATGGATTACAGATTCTGATAGAACTTTTCAAGACCTTCAAATCCAGTACTCGAGCTTTTCAAACAAAGATCAATAACACCTTCAAAAGTTGATTTGATTCTTGGAACAGTTTATGAATATATGATTTTTCTCTGTAAAATTATATATTTATCTGTCTGCAAATGATTTTGATACGAAATAAAATACGGTAGAAGGTTATTTATATTTATAGAAAATTAATATCCCGTTGGATCAAAACGGTACGTTTATTTATAAAAACTGATCCAAACGGTATCGGTTTTCGGGATAATTATCCAAACCAGTACAATTTGTACTGCGGTCTTGGTCTCAGGACCTGGTTACACGTATTACGAAGTGATAATTGGGATAGTTTAATAAAAAGCTCCTGTTTATCGAAAATACGGGTTTTATTGATTTACCGAAACTGAATATTGTATCGAAAATGCTTGCGCCGGGACCCGCGCAGAACAACCCGTACTCCGGATCGAAAAAGACGAAACATGGAATATGCTCGGAATATTACAATTAGGTTAGGAAGGAGTTCTCGGAAGAGTTTCGGGTTCCAAAAACGTAACAATGGGTGACGTCGGTTGGTTCCCGTTTTTATAAAAATAGATTTTAATTACCCGGAAATTTCATATGATTCTTATAAATCCATAAATCAACATCAAAATCATTAGGAAGATATGACAATTATCTATATTTTATTTTGGACATATAAAAATTAAAATACTCAATTAATATTATTTTTAAATATCCAAGTACAGATAACACTTAACAATTATCTCATAGAATAGATACTGAACACACATAATAATTATTTAATAGCAAAAATAATTACACGATATATCCCGGATATTACAAAAAAGGATTTTCATAATTTTAGTCAGTTAAGTAAAAGTAGAGCATTACTTGCTGGAGGTCTCCCTCCAACTGTTCAGGTAAACATTCAACTAATGGGTTACATAACTGATAGGTTATTGTCAGTTTAGTGACCAAAAATCATATTACCCAAATTTATATTCATATGCTGTACCACCAATAAGAACCAGTAAAGACGATATACGTAAATGTTGTAATGATAAGAATTACATCAAGAGAATCACCTTGGCTTTCCTTATTGGTAGACAGAAACTAGAATCAAGAACTTCCGCAGAAACAGGGAATGACTCACCATATCTGCAGCACAGAACTAAAGCCAGTAAATATTCCATACATATGTGGTCTATTCCAAAGAGAATTCAGAAAAATACTAACAGCAACTCGTTCTCTAGGAAAACAACAGGGTCTGGGTCCCTAATAGCAGCTTTCAACAAGCCTCGAGCATCTTCTGAAGAGTATGGAGCGAGCACCTTCAACCCTGGACACGCACCAAACCATTATGCATAGCACTGAAAACCACAGAAGTTAATAAACAATATTGTGAAACAGTTGTAACATGAGAAATTTAACAGTGCTCTATAAAAGCTATTTCATCAATGATGGTAGATTATATTTATTTAATATATATAACGATCACACTCGTAGAAAGATATTAAGTTCAGGATGTGAGATGATCTCGTCTGTGATATCTACCCCGTCAATGATAAAAAAAACTATAACAGTTTTTCAGGGTCAGAGAGATTTCACTTGATTACTTAAAGTGTTTTCTTTTTCAGCTTTTGCCTTTCACACCTCCCTTCCATTCTTTTTAACAAATTACTGGAAGTGTTTCCGTCTTCTGCTAATGTCTCTCACACTTGCCCTATTTCCTTAGTCCAGAACCGTTGTCCTCGTCATTAAGAAATAAGTGAATTTCAAAGAAACAAGAGTCATACCTAAGAGTGTTGGGCACCAACTCCTGCTGCAGCACCATTTGGTCCTCTGAAAACAATAGGTACCGAAATTTGACCGGCAGACATGTAGTTTAATTTCGCAGCAGAATTAATGATGTGGTCAATTGCCTGAGAATGTTACCTAGAATGAGTGTCCATATATGCATTTATACAATAGCAAGAAGATAGAATCTAAATCTAGATAAAAAGAACAATAGAACAGAAACAGTGCAACTTCACTTCATATTTTCTTTCATGATTCAAGGATAACATTAGATGTAACATCCTTATTGCGATTAAAAACAATGAATACAAGAATTCAACATAACCAACTTAAAAATGCCAAATTTTACAATCTCGATAAAAACATCACAAGGTATTAAAGTATAGCACTATTAGCTATCATGTCAGCTCAATAGCAGTCCTTATATGATATGTATATGCAATTTTAAGTGGCTCAAGTTAATAACCTGACTTTATATATTAGCCATTATTACTTCTGAAGGCTGCAGGTATTTCAGCTGCAAGCAGTTGACACTTACATAAAATATTCACAATAAGATAGCTAACCACAGTCCAAATGCCATAGTAGCATGGACAGAGTTATGTTGGGCAAGTGGGATGCATCTTTAAATACAACAACTATCACGCTGCTAGAATTGATAAAAATTCTAACCATATAATGATTAATGAGAGATAATTAGGTAAACAGAGGAATAAAAAGGAAACAAAGATGTGAAGGTATCAGATTGTAATGTTTAATGAAAAAATTCAAACAATCTTAAATGGCATTTTTATAAAACCATTGAGTAAGCATGTTATATAGAAAACATATAATTGTATCAGCAACTGATAGGTTGAAAATAGTTTGGGGCGTAAGTGAACATTAAATTTAGAAGTTCAAAAATCTAACCTGCATTGAAAAATTAAACGTCATAAATTCAAAATTTGTAGCTATTAGTTCTCCCCACTTATCCAGCATCTTTGTGACACTAGCTATCATCTCTGGCACCCAGGCCTGTTAAACATAATTTGTAGCTATTCAAAATTTAAAATGATAAAAAAAAGTGCACAATATGGAGAGATCTAAGGTTTCATATAGAGCAGATGGACACCGTGCACAGCATGTTACAGTTGGATACAGTGTTAATTATGCATTAATAAAAATATCATATGCTACAAATGCACAAAAGAGTCAAACGACAAATAATGAAAACGGAGAGTAACAGTCAAATATTGTGACAAACCTTCACTTTCTTCAGGTTGAATGCTTATGTCAACTGAAACCTCTCAGGAAATTCCTAATTAACAATTGACAACTGTTTTAGGTAAAATCAAGATCAAGTAAACAATACACCACAAATTAGAGATCATGTAAAGTAGAAAAGATAGAAAAAAGCACCAATTTTGTGTCCTCTTGGACCACAAGAACACATCCTGAACAAAGAAGCCCTCTTGAAAACATCCATCTCTAAATCATATTATGTTAAAAGTGAGAGAGCAATTCATGAAAACCATATTAACAAGAAGAGAGAAAAATGAAATTCTAAATACCTAAAGATAGAGAGATGCCGAGGAAGAGGAAGACGGAGGAGGGAGAGAGAC